>NC_060159.1:23907294-23934834 GCF_021292245.1 Micropterus dolomieu | reverse complement strand
TCATATGATGTGATTTTCTGGAATTTTCTTTGGGATTCTGTCTTTCACTGTTAGAATGTACATATGATTAAAATTATAGATCGTTGCATTCTTTGTAAGTGGGCAAACCTGCAAAATCAGCAAGGGGTCAAATACTTTTTTCCCCCACTGTACATACTCACACATAGTATGAGTATACCCCTCACTCTGTGGTGTTCCTGCCTCCAGGTTACCCTGTGCTGAGGAATAAGATTGAGTTTTCGTCTGTGGGGAAAGCAGCCAACAAGGAAGACTGGAACAAATTCCTCATGGCCACAAAGGTGAGAACACACAGAGAAGCAGGTGAGACTCTGCTCTCATAGGACAGTAACTTTCTCTAAGCTGGAGTGTCCCACTACTCTGTAGTTTGTAAAAACATTTTCTATCCGATAATCCCATTACAACTTCTCTAGTGTACACAAGAGCAGCTAGTTACTGCAGAGACTTTAAATACAAGAGAAAGTATCCAGTGGTAAAATGTAACTACATTTACTGTCAAGTACTGTTCTTAAGTATCCAAAGAAGGTTAAAGTCAAGAGCAACATGGACTTTGATTAGAGACGAAACGTCTTCTGGTATCTTCAAGTAAGTCCATTTGCCCTAGACTTTAACCTTCTTTGGATAACTATGACCTGGGTGACTGAGAATCTTCACAGACATCCCTGTTCTTAAGTATAAATTTGATGTACCTGTATGTCTTTTCATGCCTCTTTACTAACTTCTGACAATTTTAGTTACTAATTACTTCAAAAGTAAGATTTTTACACACAAAACATATGAAGATCTTGTAATAATATGACGTTTGGTTATAAATAAACTACAAACCCACCAAACAGTTTATAGAAGTACAGCTGAAATGATTAGCTGATTAATCAAATAGTCGATTGATTGATTGATAATTAATTCATTGGAAATGATTTTTCATGCAGAAGCATATCATGGTTTCAGCTTCACAAATGTGAAGAATTGCTGCTTTTCCTTTAAATAATTTTAATAATTTTAATGTTTTTTAATAATGTTAAGGTTTGGACTGTTGGTTGGACACAATAAGCCTTGTGAATGTGTCGGTTTGGGCTCTGGGTGACTGTGACCGCATTTCTCACTGTTTTCAGAATTTTTACAAACCAAACAAACGATCGATTAATACAGAAAATAATCAGCAGATTACATTTACACATGAGTAAAGATAACCTAATAATATAATATTATAATAGTATAACAGTGACAGGGGACATTTACTTAAAAACTTGTAAATACTGAAGTATTTTCACAGTGCTGCATTATTAGTTATGCTAAAGTAAAAGCTCTGAATACTTCCTCCACCACTGGAAGTATCTAAAATATAAATAAGTTTCCAACAACTTAAACATGATCAGTTGAATCCAAGATGTCTCCCTAATATCTTGCTTTCTGTTTTTCAGTTATGGTTAACATAGCAGATAACATGGGTATATGCCACACATTTAACTGACAGACATAATTAATTCATAATAGATTCAGACCTTTGATGACTCATGCACACACACACACACACACACACACAGAAAGTTGCACAATGTTACATTAAAAAAGAAAAACTAATTTCACTGAGTTTCATCACCTCTCTCAACATCAGGGATTTTCAGTGAATCAGCAGTCTACTAATCATTATCATTATCTCACGTCTACACACACACACACACACACCCCTTCATACCCTCCACACGCAGTACTGACAGAATAGGCTGAATCTGTTTTGTGGTCGTTGTCTGTGTCCATCTTTCTCTGCAGACCACTCACAGTCCAGAGTGTCAGGACGTCCTGAAGTTCATCAGCCAGTGGTGCGGCAGTCTGCCAGTATCTGGATTCTCCTTCCACTGATAGAGACACACACAACAGACAACACATAAATATATATATATTCAGACCTTTGAAGACTCATGCACACACACACATATATATATACATATATATATAGCTATTTTGCTATCTCTTGTTTTGTTACACTTCCGTTTTTGCTGCAAGATTTGAAATACTTCATCTGTAAGTGCTCACCTCTCTTCTTCTTTCTTTTTTGTTTTATATGTTCAAAGAAACCCAAACCCTTACTAAAACATTTTTGAATAGCCACCAGCTGTTTCTTTTCACACTATTCTTTTCATATTTCCTGTAAATTCTCCTCACATGGTGATCAAAAAGTGTTCACATCCAGATTTGTAATCCTGTGAAAAGCTCTTATTCCCTTAATTTTATTGTGTAAATATTGTGGAATACAGCTGCTTAAGACAACAAACCCAATCACATTTGTATAAATATTACCCTGAGGACATGATCTCAATTCAAACTGTGGATTTATATACAACGTTTTGATTGAGTATGCTTAAAGCAATTGTTCTGCATTTTGAGAAACACGCTTATTCACTGTTTTTGCCATTTTTATGTCTGTACGATAAATATAAAGATGATGTCAGAAGTGTGTTGGGGGAGGGGGGTTATGTCAATTTCTTGATTGGTAGCAGTGATGACAGGACTTCAGTTAGTTACTGTTCCTGGCCAAGAAATATAGTAGTTTTAGTGGATTTAGCTAAATCCCCCTGTTTCCAGTCTTTATGCTAAGCTAAGCTAAACGGCTGCTGGCTGTGGCTTTATATTTACCGTACAGACATAAGAGTGGCGTTGATTTTCTCATCTAGCTCTCAGCAAGAAAGCAAAAGTGTATTTCTCAAAATGTTGAAATATTCCTTTAAAATTTAACATTGTCCCAGCAGGTAAATTCTGTAAAACAAAAAGTTTCATTGAATTCAGAGTGGAATTTGAGATGATGGTGCAAACTCTTTACTAAAGCCCAAATTATTTGTCGAAACAAAACTGTCTAGAAGAAAAACGCATATGTCGTGGAATTAGAAAGTGGATCAGTGCAGGGACGAAAGGCATTGAAATTTTAACTTTTACTATCCTATACAGGCAGTGACGATCCAAATTATCATCTACATATCGAAGTGAAATCTAATCCAACAATATCAGTGTGATTTTTACTCTGAAGTGCTTTTTAGTTGAGGCCATGTTACAGGATAAGGCTGCCAATATCTATTTTTGTTACTGTCAACAAGACCAAAACCAAGAATGTGTTAGTTCATCTTCTAAAACTTCCTGATTTCCCTAGTTTGTCTTTGGCTCTCAACCCAAAGCCCACTGGTTCCTGCTGAAGACACTTCACAAATATGTAGTTACATAAAATTGTTAGTAGATACTTATTGGTTTCCGTGTTTTCATGGGCTTTGTTGACAGAAAGAAAAATCTAGAGTTGTCAGACTTTTTTAGACTTTTGCGTCACCATAGTCTGGATGAAGGGCCAGACGAACCTCCCACTGACTTCCTGTGCTTACATCTTATTTTTGTTCTCTGGCCGGTCAGTTTATCCTGAGCCTTCACCATGGAAACACATTCCCCTACTCTGCTGTATCACCAGTTTATCTTGTCTATTTTTTCCTCTCCTCTTTCGCTCTCATCAGAAAGACTTTTGCTCAGGATGGCGTCACTGAATAAAAAGCCAAAGGTTTCTGTCAGATTTTAACAAGATAGTTTCTAGTCCAGAACATATTATAATACTTTAATTGGTTTGACTGATAGAAAGATTATTTAATGTGCACAGTCTGAAATTAAAAAAAGAGCTGTTATAATATGTATTTCAGAAGGCAGCATCTCTGGCGATGCCTTTTATTGTCTGTTTGATATGGAATTTATTTTGTTTTATAAAGTTAAAATAAAAGATTGTTGTCAAACATTTTATTTTGAAAGTACTGCTTTTAATCCCTTTTATTGTGTCTCCTTTACTTTTATTGTAGAGTTTGTTCAGATGGTAACAGGTAAACTACATTGTTGTCAGTATGTTAAGAATCTTTAGTGATATTTTAAATTTATTTTCTGTAAATGGCCAGTCAGAAGGAAGGAACATTTTTAACATCTAACTTGGGATAAATAAATAGTTGATTTACCTATATTTTAAAGTTTGATTATATAAAGTATTTATCTAACTTTATGAAAAACATATTGGTCGAGCTCAGGCACCTTTATTGAATGAAATTTAGATATATTAACCACGTGACACGCAGGAAATGTCCACCCTGTTAAGGACTTAGACATAGCTGTTTAAAAGTGTTTTCAGGGTATGATTACTACTAAAATGATATTCTTATATAAATCATATGTCCCTCACTCTTATTAGATATTTGTTTTACAATAAAATAATTTTTAAACAGCATAGGAAAGCCTATATTGAGTTAAACAAGCACGCATAATGAAAAGGGGATGTATTTTTCCACTTTGTTTCTCAAGAAAAGTGAATTATGATAAGAATAACACAATGTCTCTTGCCTGTATAGTCAATCCCTTCCATATCTTTATGTAAATACAAATATACACTTAATATTTGGTAATTTCAATAAACCATGAAGGAAAAATACCAAAATAACATGGTGGACAGAGGTCTAGTAGCATAACAGTGTAGACAAAACACCACTAGGCTATATACTAAAGAAATGTCCACCCTGTTACTGTCCACCTTGTTGAAAAACTAACAGGGTGGACATTTTGAGCTAAAGTTAGCCTTATACCTGACTGTGTGAGCATAATGGCTAGCACGACCTTCAAAAATAGATGAGGAATCTATAATTCTTCACAAACAGTTTTGAAATTATTTAATTTGACTGATCTTCCAAAACCTAGGCCTAACAGGGTGGACACTTTATGTTCAAACACATTAAACTGACTTAATAAAAAAGTCAAAATCAGATAGTAAGAGAGCTAGAAAATCACACAGCTAAATTTCCCTCCACTGGTGTGATGTCACCAGGTCACCTAATGAGAGTGATTTCAGTAAAAAAACAAAAACGTTTCCCACTTAAAGAGACGGTTAATACAACTCAACAGGGTGGACAGTGATCACTGGGGACAAACATAAAACCTAATTTTTTTGCACAAAAGTTAACAATTTTGATAAAAAACAACATTTGACTAAATAGATAATAATGAAATATTTAGAAATACGTTAGTATACGTAAAGTTATTTTTTTAGATCTAAGTTGGGGACATGGCAAAATCCTATAGTACCTCTTAAACCAAAGCTTTAAAAATGTAAATAAAACGACTAGAATTTGTTCAAATTTAGACAAAATACAACATGATTGGTACTGGGGATGTAAAAGGCACCACATAAAAACGTGACCCAGTATAATTATTACTATAGTGGACATTTGTAGAATTAATGTATCTCAACCAGTTTTCGTTTGTGAGATTAAACTATAAAACTTAATAACATGAAATTACCATTAACATCATACTCAAACAGTCCCCTGATTATGGGATTATTCAAGTGCATGTTTTATATTTCACCTTTTACAACTTCAAGTGAAACAGAAACAAGTCCAAGAGCCAGCAGCCATGCTAGCCGCTCTTTGAGGCTTGCGCTGAATGCTGACATTCTCGCATTGGCAATGCTAACATGCTGATGTTTAGTGGGTTTAATATTTAGCATGTTCACCATCTCAGTTTAAGAGGGTATGGCAGTATTACCTAATTGGCTTGAAACACAAAGTACAACTGAGGCTGATAGGAATGTCCTTAGGTTTGCAGTTATTTGATATAAACCAAATTATTGGACAAATTTAAGATATTAAGCTAAGGAAAGTGCTACATACCATGTTAGGGAATAATAGTCATTAAAATAATGATGTCTTTCCCTAGTTTCTCTGCAATCCATCCAGTAGTTGTTGAAATATTTCAGTAAAAAACTAAAATATCAACATCATGGTGGCTCCTAAGGAAAAGTCAGGGGTCACCAAAGTCATTAGAATACATTGTCTGTGAACCATGAACTGTCTGTACACAATTTTGTGAACTGAATATGTTAAAACACTGACCTGCTGGTGCAGAACAGTCAGAGGATCAGAGGATCTGTAATTTGCATTGATCAGGTTTCATCTCACGTTACTTCCTCAAATTTAATCCCAATTAAAAAAAGCCACAGCCATTGTCACCAATACCACCAGGCAGAATGCTGAAACGAGATATCAGTCAGCAGCGCATGCATCAGCACTTACATAAGCTTGTTAAAAGTTTGAGTTGTGGTTCTCTGAAAACTCATGTTCACGGGTTGAAAATCAGTGGCAGGTTGAAGTGTTAATATTCTAGTCTTTCTGTAGCTGTTCTCCCTCTGTGGGGGTTGTGGGTTTTGTCTTATTGTCGGTGTCTTGGTGTTATGAGTGTCCCAGTGGAAGAATGATAACTCAGGTGAATCAGGAAAAATGTGGAGCTTTTTCAGTTAGCTTCCTCTGAATGCTCAACTGTTCACCTGGAATAAACCAGCGGTGTGTTTCATTGCACTGTGTTAGAGTCACTGTTTAGATGGATTTTGCATTTTCTCCTGCGAGGCAGTTTGAGTCATCCTGTCAGACTTATACTGGATACATTTGCCAGTCAGAAACTCTAAATCTATTACTATCGTATTTTCTATTCTAATCTACTACTAGGGGAACCCCACCGATTTCACACATCAAAGTTTGTTTATAGGTCTTGAGGACGACTGCATATGTGAAAAAAGGTTGTCTAATTTGTGTAAAAATGAAAAAAATCTGGGGGTGTGGAGGGGAAGAGGTGATCTTACCAGACCTCTCCTGATTGCTGCTGCAGGCTACATTAGCAGTTACTTGCTTAACTAAAGAATCTCTGACCGCTTGTTCAGGCTTTTGTCAATTATATATTATATACTGTATAAATTGAGGTACTCGGTAAGTACCTGCAGACTGGACCAGGTATAGTCGACTAATAGCACATACACCCAGAATTTCCTTGGAGCAGAGATGCTGTATTGATTGTTTTTGATTTTTTCTGGAAAGATAAGGTAATGAGGTTTTATAACCATTTGCTGGATCCTTTTAGGTAATGTTAGTTTCAAGAGTCATCTTTTGGTAATACTCGTGTATTTGATTTGAACAGAACCCACATGCCCTTTTTTTTGTATTTGTCAGTTATCTTCCTTGCTGTCATCAAAAAACATGTTATTGTAGTGCTATGCTAAATCGGTGGAGTCCTCTGATTTAGTCCAGTATTAGGTTGTAAGCAGGTGTTTGTACCTTTATAATCCAATTTTTTAGAAATATGAAAATGTGAAAGTTAAAGGAGTCATTCTCATGATGAATCACCTGATACTGCAGCTCCCTTCAGCTTTAAGGAGCTTTACTGTGACTTTCAGCTCATCGTTTAGCTGTTCAGCTGCAACTTTACTGTTCTGGCTCACTCTCACCGCTCTCATAGCGCCATTTTCGGCTCCAGCAGGCAGCTGTTTTCAGTGAAAAAGCTCCAACAACCCGCTGTACACCACCTGCTCAGCAGCAGACAGACACAGTTAGAGACTAGCTGGTGAACACAGTGGAGCATTTAGCAGCTAAAGAGCCAGCTATTTCCCTCAGGACCAGATGGAGACCAAAAACACAGCTAAAAGGAGAGAGGTGGCTAAAAACACAACAAATGAATTATAATGTTGTTTTGTTACTGTTGGATGTGTAAATGTTTCTGTTTGAACAGATTTACAATAATGCTGGTAAATCCTGAGCTGAACATGAAGGTTTTAAGAAGAGCTAAAGCCTGAAAACCTTATAATATCCTTTATGAAACTGAATTTCCTGAAGCAAAAAAACCTGGTTTAACTGGTGATCATGCTTCATGAAACAATCCTTTTGTCAGGAAACTCTTTGAGGTCTGAGTAATTACTCACAGAATAAATGCTATTGCTATTTCATCAGGTTTCACAAACCCTTTCACTGGAATATTTTGCATGGACATCCATGGATTGTATTTGTATGCATGTATTTTATTTATTTTTCAAAACCGGTTCCAGTGTAATATTCATGTCTGCGTTGTATAGAGTCAACAATCTCTGTGTGCACAATTACATAAAAGCTGCATAAGTTATGTTGTTGTCTTACAAATATTTCACCACTATATGTCTTAAATACTTTGTGCATAGTAAGTGTCTATAGGAATATGAATATTAATAATAACACAAAGTTCCTCTATAATCCAGAAAGGATGTATATAGTAGGCTAACTCTCTTGCTAGAAGCCGCCTTTGGCCCTTATCAGTATTTAACATTGACTACAATCTTTCCTTAACCTTAAAAGTAATATGCGTGGAATATTAATTGTAATCAATAAATGAAGTAATCTGAAAAACAAGAAGAACAAAGACAAGAAGGTAGATAATTTGACTGATTTATTTATTTCATTGTTCATTTAAGACAATGTCATGCATGAAGTCATTGAGGAGACAAACACACAGAACATATACATACATACATTATCAATTCTCCAATACCTCATGGCAAACTGTGAATAATTTAATTTCCCTTCTGATCATTCTTGTTTTCCTCCATAAAAAGTACATGTAGCACATTGATCTGGTTACTTATATTTAATTTAATAAAATGTGGAGTATTTTGTCCCTTTTCTGCTCTTCTTCTACATTAATCATCGGTTTTATATTTTTTGTTGTTCTGGTCTGACATCTTGTAATTATAATGTCAAAAAAGTGACAGTTAATACATTAAATGTTCTCACTGGTTCATGGGAATTATACATTTTAAAATTCTAGACAGAAAGTTTCAAGACATTTTACAAAAGACACATGTTTCAGTGAGCTGCAGTAAAAAAACAAAAAAAACAGATTGTATCATAATAATACTTGAGTCAATTTAATGTGACATTTGGGAGTTCAGCTACTGTCCATGCATGTCTACTGCTTCTACTGTTTCTATTTTACATGTATTACAGTACACAGAATGCAGCGCCTTCTTTCCCAGCAGAGAAACTGTACATCTGCAATCAATACAAAAGCTTGTGTGTTTGGGGAAAATGCATTAGTAAGTGATAACTCAGGAGGTTTCCTGTACTGCTCTCCTGGCTCCGTGTCTCCTGAACATCCTCATCTACACTGTTCAGCCTAGAATAGACAGTTTACTGAAGTCAGTCAGTGTTTTATATTCACATTCACATTACACCTGCAGACATGTTGAGACATCTGTCACTGGAGAACGTGTGATTGGCAGACAGAAATTATGCTAAAACAGTTACAGTTACAGTTATTTTATTAGGAATAAAGTGATAAACATCATCTCAAGAGGCAACTCTGAGAAGTGCATGTTTATCACAAATCTCAATCAGTTTGTAATTCTACTCTTTAATTCTCTCTGAGAGCTCTGCTTCAGAACCATAATGATTCGGTCTCATGTGAATTTACAGTTGGGTGCATCATCATTATCATCTCGTGGCACTGAAGCAAAGCAGCCCAATGCGGACCCATGCAGGTCGACAGGAAAATAACAGAAAGAAGAAGAAGTGAGAATCAAGACTGCACGCCTTGAGTTTAAAGCCTCTTGTAGACCCGCTAATGTGAATTTCATCCTACATGCTGTATTCACTTTAATATCTCTCGATTTTTGTTGTTCTACAGTTTATATAAGTTGATTTTTTGGTTTTATGTATTCAATAAATCTTCTATTCTTTGTCCATATTCCCGTTAATGTAATTTGGAACATTATCTTTATTTGATTGAATTATTGGTGAGTATATTTCATTGAAAGCTCTCGCTGTGCTCTTACCCTTTTTGTTTCATTATTACTTGTAATTTAACTTAATCAGATGTATCACTGAGGACTTTACTTAACCTGCATGTCAGACAGTCCTGAGAGTCTGGCCTTCTTGAAGAAATAAGTACGTTATAATATTATGATTTAGAAGGCTGGTACAAAGAGGGAGTTGAATGTGAGACGCACCAGAGGAGGAACATAAACAACGCCGGTGTAGAGTAAAAGCAAAGTGAATGAAGCAACATTTAACGCCGTTGCAGAATATGAGATACTTTTCAGACTGAGTGGTCTTTTATTGTTTTGTTTTTTTTGTTCTTTTGAATCTGGATTGCTAAATGATAAAGGGCTGACATCTACACTGCATTAAGAAGGTGTAAAACTTTAGAGATCACCATAGATGAATTTTACATCACAAATAGCACATAATGTTTTTGTCCCACCTTCATGGAAGTATTAGATAGTACAATGCTAAGCTATATAACAATTATTTATTTATCAGCCAACAAAGCTGTTTCTGTTTCTGCTGAAATTTCTATTGCAATTTGTGGTCGTAACTGCAGAAAAACATGAACACAGTCTCATTATTGAGGTTTGTGACTTTGACGTTTTCTTGTTTTTGAACGTCACTGGACCAAGAAAACCCTAATTTTATTGAAAAAGATGACGCCTGGGGGGGGGCGCACCAAGCGGAAAACACCACAGCTGACTCTGATAGGCTGAGACTCTAAACCATAATTCTCAAAATCACTAAGACGCATATTTAAAAAGGTTCAATTTACTGTAAAGGCCCACATTTCTTATGTAAAATGATATTTCAGGAGAGAAGTAATAATAGAGGATTTTTAGTGCCAACTGGTGGTCATTACTGGTACTGCATCAAGTTCTACCATGTTAGTTTCAGTTTTCACCTATAATGCTCCCCAGATACAGAACAGCAAAGATATCTGCCATCTTCATTCAAGAAAGCCATGTAGGCGATTTAGAAATGTCATTTTTAGCTGAGAGTTATGGATTTTAAATGTGGCCACCATGAGGCAGTCTTACATTGCTTGAGCACTCAGAGTTGCTTTTCAGGTCACTCTCTTGGCATTCACCGCGTGCCTTAATTGTATGGACATTTAAATCAAGGTCCGCTGTGAACACGAGGAGAGACGACCCATATTTTGTCCGTTTTTCATACATTTTTTTCTGCGTTTTTGCCATTTTGCTTCTGCGTCATACAGCTCTGCTCCAATTACACTCAATCCCAGAAAGAAATTCCATTTCTTCCAGCAAAGTTCAAATCCTTCTTTGTTCCTTTTTATCTCTGTGTTCAGCTTCACTGGGCTTTATCCAAGTCACTTTCACTTTATCCCTCACATAAGAGTTTTCTCAACCACAGTGGTGTTGTTGTCATGAATTTCAGTAAGGCCTTGCTTTTCTTGTGTTTAATCTCAAGAGCATCGAGGAACATGATTGATGATTAAAAAAATGTTTGATTATATTAAATTAAATTGAACTATGTTACGCTTGGAAATCTCTTCTGACACATATAGGGGGGTCATTCAATTTGTGATTACTGACTTTCTAAGTATAAATGTATAAATTTATATATATATATATATATATATATATGTTTGGGACAAATATATTGACTCTCGACTAATAAAATGTAAACAGACCATAATCATACAAAATATGTACATCTTGTACATGAACTGTGTACTGACTAAGGACATACACTAACAATAGCATTTATGATTTTGACTTCATGCTGATTATACTGGATATTGTGATTTTACTGACTACAGTGACTTACTGTACATTATGTATTAACGGAGACAAGCACCTCAGGAGAGTTTAAGACACTATAGTGGCCCATAGGTATGAGTGTGTGTGTGTGTGTGTGTGTGTGTGTGTGTGTATCCATATCGGCCATGTAATAACCTGTCAAGGATATCCTGCTGACCTCCACCATACGCTACATGCCGGGACAGCTTCAAGTGAAATTTGACAATACCACTTTATATCTACTGACTATACTTACTATTTAAGGATTAATTACAATTTGACTGAATATTCCACTGGGTATACTAACTATGATGACTCACTGTAAAAGGACAATACCAGCATTTTGCATTGTTTATCCCCGACCATCCATTCATTTCCCACTTTGGAATTAAAAATCAATTTGCAGAGACTTAAGGCCATAGTTCTCAACCTTATTCTTTTGTCTTTTTAAAGACTTAAAATAAAAATATTGTAACTTAGAGTGAACATGACTTGTGAGTGACTCAACCAAATTGCACCATTTATTTCTTCTTAGATTGCTGCATTTCCAGAGACCCGAGGATGTTAGTGTCCAGAATTTCTCAAGAAAAAAAGCAAACGTCAGAATCCCCCCCCCCCCCCCACACACACACACACACACACACATTTATTTTGGGATCCTCTTGCTTGAGACTGCATTCCCAACTCCTCTAACTGCATATCAAATCAACTATAATTCACTTTCAACTACAGTAAAAGCAGACATGATATTGCCTGACATTGATTGCCTGACTGAAGCAAATGTAAAGCCTCTGCAAACAGATTTTCCATATCCATAGTGAAACAAAACCAGTGATGGCTTCATGGAAGATTGGAAAACATAAACAATTCTAAAATAATGCAGCATGAAAAGGGAAAATTGTTAAAAGTGATGTAAGGATATACAGCTTTTAAGACACCATGGTCCTTCAAGCAGCACTGCATTATTCTCCATTATCCAGCAGCAGCAGCAGCAGCCATAATGCACGTTCTTATACACCACTGCATTAATGACACAGCTGCAGGGGAGGAAGCTGCTGCTGCGTTTTTACTCCTCATCCCACATGAGTACATAATCCTGTCAGCTCCAGAAACATCATGTCATGTAGAATTTTTTTTCTTTTATCTTTAATTTGGTTGCTGCAGATGAGCATCTGTTCTGCTCAAAGGCTCTCAGGCAGAGGAGAGGAGGTGGACCCATCTGCAGCCTCATTAACTGCTGAAATGCTAATGACCCAGATATCTCATGTAGGCTAAAATGCAGAGGGGGGGTGGCTGCCTTTGTGGGGGTCGGGCGTTTGTGTTAGTGCCTATATTAAACATTTCTACAATAGACAAGCACTTAAACAGAAAATCTTAGATGACTTAAATGATAACATAATGCGTTGTTCTGTGAGCCCACGACATTAGGCGACATCATAAATAATAGCCTATAGGCTAAAAAATAATAAGGTTTAAGTGTTATATAATTTAACACCATAACAGCCATCATACACCATGGACTATCAGAAATATTACAGATGCATTTTATGTGGTAGTATCTGTGTTGGGATCCTGCGTGCTCATATTTCAGAAAGAGACAAAAATAAGAAGTTCCGCAGAGCACGACAGCCCGCTGCGGCTGTTTCAGAGGCAGATTTAGCGCAGATGAAAGGTTAAAGGAGCTGTTGGAGGTTTAAAAAACGCAAGGCCTAAAAAAATTTTTGGATTGAAATGAATAAAAGTTGTAGCCTACATACACATGCAGAAAAACCGAACAACAATACCTTTAAGCGGCAGGGAGCAGAATAAATGGCGCAGCTTTCGATTTTTTTTTCAATTTTTTTTTTTTTTTTTTTTTTTTTTTTACCATCAGCGAACATTTACTAAGCTTTGAACCCAGAAAAGCAGCTCAGACCTCTATAAGACACACCGATGCAGGAGGTTCTATTCGTCCGGTGATAGAACGCTTTCAACCGGCTTGATTTGCGTGCGTCGCCCAGTCCGCGATGCTTTCCTCTGGAGGTCCATACGGGGATGCTGAGGCTGCGGAGGAAGCGGGGGGATGCTGCGGAGGTCGGACCGTCCTTCTTCTGCAAGATTTTTCTTTTCTCAAGAGAAAACTCTTCAACCACAAATAGTCCAAACCCAGAAGAGTGACGGAGCACAGCAACATCCTAAACTCTCGAAATTCAGGTTTTGTGTGTGCAGGGTGCAGTCAGGAGGTGGATACAGTAGCTGAATGGAAGGATGGATGAGAGAAGTTGGGCGCAGTCAGAGGGAGAGATGAGAAAGGGAGGGGGTGGTCCTCTGAAAGAGAGGGAGTCAGATGAAGCCAGGTTTTTACATCCTCAGCTCCAGCTTCCAGCTCTGTCCTCCCTCTGCTTTTCATCCTCTTCTGAGGATGGAGGGAGGAAAGAAAGAGGGAGAGCATCTGCCTCCCCAAACAAACCAAGTGACACAATCCATCTGACGCTGAACTAAACTGTCACTAATATGGTATCTTAATCTAAATGGTTTTAAGAAACAACACATTCAAAAAAGCAAAAAATACACCCCTAAAACCTACATTAGAAAATGTTTGTGGATCCCTGAACATTACCAATGTAGGCTAATTGTAAAACATCTCAATCTGTCGCTATAACTGCCTCCAATCTTCTGATTCCAGACTTTCCACCAGAGGTAGGAACCTGGCTGCTCCCATTCAGCCACATCAGTGAGGTTGTCTCTGATGTGGGAAGATAAGGACTGGCTCGCAGTCGGCTTTCCAGTTAATCCAAAAGGTGTCAGATGTGGTTGAGGTCATGGCAGGCCAGTCAGATTCCTCCACACCGAAGTGAGAAAACCATTTCTTTATGCTGGCTTTTAGGGGAATTGTCATGTTGAAGCAGGATATTGGTCATCCGTAAACTGTTGTCACAAAGTTGGAAACACAATATAGAAAATGTCTAAAATGTCACGAGGTAGCGTTAGATTTCTCTTTATTGGAACAAAGGAGCCAAAATAAAATCACAAGAAACCTTATCAAAAACAAACACAAAAGGTGAATAGAAGTGTTCACAAAGTTTGTCCATATAGCCTTTGTCCTTATTCCTCTCTCTTGTCTCGCTTATTGGATATCAGGACTCAATGCTTATTTGTGTTCTTACTTGGTAAATCTATAATAAAGATTGATTTCAATTCAATAATTTAGTACAGAGGCTAAGATAGCTTAGCACCAACACTGGAGTATGGCTAGCCTAACCTTAGCTTCATCAAACAACTAAAAGCCGTCTTGTTTACATGTTGTATCTCAACACTTGTGTACTTACTACAACTAATTTGTTAAAGCGGTTTCCGAAAATTAGCCTTAACATTACTGCTGTTTCACTCTTTTGGCGGAGGCTAATTTCCCCCTGTTGTCAGTCTGCTAAGCTAGGCTTTGGGACAATCGACATTTGATCAGTTTTGTCATTTAGGTATGAGGATGTGTTGAACAATTGGTATCCAATAAAACATTTCTGTGTCTGATTTTAACTTGCATGTATCCCCATCTTCCCTACAACTCCAATTCGTCTTTTGGTGGAATGTGAAATTGTGCACCAGCCTCCTGAATTATAGATGAATCTCACCTTCACAGGGACAATCAGATGCTGAAATGAATATTTTTCTGACATAAGCAGCATTCCTCCTGGGTTCTTCCTTTTGGCTCGTCATTTGCCTCCCCACCCCTCAGCGTACTGGGAACCAGTAGACTGATGGGGGGGCTGTTGTGCACTCATTTGACGAAACCATTACAACCACAAACCATGAAATAATCAGTGGCTTCCATCTTGGAGGCTAATTTTCTTCAACCAGCCACATACACGCTTTACTAGTTACGAGTCTAAACAATGAAATTGGATCATTTGAGTGTAGTTGTTTCCATTTGTAGAACTTCTAATGTAAATGTGATGCACATTTAAACAAATATATAAATACATACTGACAATTGTGACATTGTATATTCATATCACATATTGTTAATTCCTGCATTTATTATGCTGTTATATATTGTTCAATTTTATAATACTATGATGTAAAGGTTGCATTATATTTGATTACTACTTTATTATGTTCTTATTTACATTATTTATGCTATATTCCACTATATTTGTACTTTTGCTGCTACATTTCAATTTTACCATAAGCTGATGTGGTTTCATCCTTTTTAATAGGCTATAATGTTGTTCTGGTTTATTCTGTATGAGTTTGAAATACAAACCTTTATGCATATATATTCCCTAATTAAAGCCCCTTTCTGCTACATTGATCATGGTTAACATCTAGAAGGATGTGTCAAAAAGCGAGAAGGAAACAGGAGGAACTTGGTGTTGATTGCAAAAAAACAGGTTCACAAAATCATAGGTTCACAATCATAAGTGTCCATGCACCTCTATCCATGTTGCTGTGTGTATACAGTTCACATCACTTTATTTTACAAACTGCCTGCCACATTGTTTTATATTTGAATGTTTTGGTGCAGTCCAAATGGTGCATGAAAATAATGGACGAGATAAAACGTTGCTTTTTAAATTAAATAACTGTGCAAATGTGGTTTAATAAAGTTATGCTTTATTATGAGACTAACTGGCAATTAAATATGGGTCAGAGAATAGTGTCTCAAACTTATGATAAAATTATTGTGACAAAGATTGTAAGTCACTAAACATCTCTGAGACACTGAAGAATCAGCTTCCCATGTAGTATAACATTGATCAAATTAAAGCTAAATCATTTTTTATAAACTCATTCCAAAACTCTTGCTAAGTCTGTAAATGATGGACTACTAACAGAGTGGGGGAAAGGCGCAGCAAATGGGTCTATAAACAAAAACACATTCCAATTTATAGATCAATGCACAACCACATGTAGCACCAATATAACAGTGACACCTTAACACAAATTAAGCTCACACTCCTGTTTTCTGTAATAGAGATGCGTTTTTTCGACTACGCAAAACTCCATTCAATGTTTTAATAAACAGTTCTTGTTTTACTTATTAGTTATGGTGCACATATTCAAAGTGTATGTTTAAACTACTTGAAGAAATGAGAGGTTCTCTGTTAAATTCGGCGCGTATGTGATGTCAATTACAGTGGAAAGAACAAATAAAAAGTTATCAATTTCTCCACATAGCCTAATTACAGCTTAATTTTGCCATCTTCTGTGCAAAAATGCACATTTGGTTTTCAGTGACAAGAGTCTTATATCATGTTATAACTATTTATCGTGCATCTGTAACGTTAGGCATGCCGTTAGTTTGTGCTCAGAGTTAAGTAACATGACATTACACAAGCCTGTGTGTTAAAGTTAGGTAAGATCGCTGTTAAAGCTAAGGTCAGCTAACTGAGCTAGCCCTCAGTGTGCACTGTGCATTAGTGAGTTAGTATCGGTGCTGCTGTAAGTTCAATGGTCTCATCCTCCAGGCTCTGTCTGGTTTGGCGTCATTTTGTCAACAGCAGAATGGGAGACATGGCTTTTAAAGCGCAGTTGCCGACACCGGAGACAGCACTGCCCGGCCGGACTGACAGCATCAAAGTCTCCGGTAAGACTGACCGGACTGCCTTTAGCATGCTAACGTTAGCTTAAGCAGCTAAATTATCTAACTTTACGGCACAACCACGTTAGATAGCGAACCGATATAAACAAATTACTGGTTTCTTTTACGTTCTGGTTATCTTTTGATAACATCTGTGGTACTGCCTTCCTTACACGACAAAACCAAATTAAGTTATAACGATGTAAACAAGTTAAGTAACTGTGAATTTAGCCGTTAGCACCTGCTGTTACTATCACACTAGCAAGCTGCTACTGCGCATGCGCGTTTGCCTCTTGAGCGTTGTATGGATATTGACAAATACATTATATTTAGGACATTGATGTTTAAAACGCCTAAAATTGACATTGTCATATCATCACAACACATTTTCTTTGAAAGTCTGTAAAGAAAGTAATAATCATTGCTTGGCCCTGACTGGATAAAGATACTGGCAATAAATATCAGCCATTAGCAGTTTCAAATCATAAACATCAATATTGCCTGTTTAATAATCCATACATCTGTTGATTTATTTATTTCTTCTAAATGATCATTGTCACTATAACGTTTAAATGTCCTAAACAAAAGTGTGTCTGTGTGTTTTTTGTGTGTATAAACGGACCGACACCAGCAGTCAGGGTAGTTGGCACCAACCTGCCCCCTCTTCACTACAAGTGAGGGCGCTGAGTTTTGGCACATGATGAATAGATTCTGCACTGGCACTGAACAAAAGACACACACACACATAAACACTCACTCACTATTCCCTTTAACATTAAGAAAGAGAAAGATGACAGTAATAAGTAGGAAGTGTAAAGGTTGTGTGGAGAAGATTATTGACTTGGTGGTATTTGGGTTCAGTGTTTAAGAGACCGAGAGAAATGATATGATGGGAGGAGTACAGAGTCGAATGTTTGAGTGATTTTAAATTAATGTTTTTAATTTAGTTTGGATTTATTTACCCAAACTGTGTTTGGTTTTTTAGTGGGGTGGACTGGAGGGGGTTGGACGGGGGAAGGAGGATGTGGGAGTGGAGGGGTTAGGAGGGCGGGGGTCCACTGCGAAATGACGATTGGGATGGATGGATGGAAGGGTTCAGACGGCGTGGCAGACATGCTGGAGTGTCGCCAAAGCTTCTCGGGAACGCTGCCACAATCGAGAGAGACGAAGAAAGAGCGAGGGAGCAGAGAGGGAAGGAAAAGCCATGCCTGCAGTGGAGAGACTTGGCAGGGCTTCCCTTCCTTTGTCTGTCTGGCTCAGGGCTGCAGTGCCAGAGGAAATCAAGAAATGTCCAGGCGTGGTGGTGGTGGCAGCGGTGGTGGATGGGGACAAGCTCTGCCTCGGCTCCGAAAAGACGATAGAGAAAAAGTACTTTCAAACGTCTGAAAACTCAGCTTCTGAAAGAGCTATGGAAACCAAAAAAACAAACAATCGATTTTCTCTTTTTGAACGATATTCCGCATTGGAGCCGTTGGACCCGACGTGGTTTCGGAGACAATGTGTAACTCAACCACAATTTCCGATAAGTCTACATGTAGCTTTAATGGCAATAAAGTAGTAGAATTTGTATGTTTTTGAAAAGCCAAACAAGGACGGACTTCAAAGAGTCTACAAGTAACCAGAGGAAGGCCAACTTCTCGCCAAGCAAGAGGTTTGTGTATGAATGCTTGTTGGGTTTTAAAATTTCTTTGACCAAATCAATTGGGTTATTGTTCAAGTGTTTAGGGGAAAATGGTTTCAGGTCAGTTAAAGTGCGAAATCTTAAATTATGAGTTAAAATGCAAAGAGATGATGGGTCTCTTTTGTTCATACGATGACTTGTTTTTCCTGGAAACTAACCCAGAGGATACGAAGCAGGCCAAGCTGGGCCAGAAGCCTTAACTAATGACAAAGCTGGAGTTTTCATATTGTTTTACTTCTTGAATATCTTTACGCAGTTGACTTTGTTAAAATTGAGGTGGAGTGTACATAGAACAGGATGATAGATGGGAGTTCATTTTTGACCTTGGATACAGTTGTTGACTAAACAATCTATCGTCTTACAATTCAATTAAATTCAAATTAGCTTTATTGGCATGAATGTGTAACAACAACATTGCCAAAGCATCATACATACAATCTAATCGTTTCCCATGATCTCTAGCAGCTGATGGAGTTTGCCAAGTTGTAATGGCAGATGTTCAGATTTCCACTTGACATCTTACTGAAAAGCAATGTTTTATTGCCCTCTTGGGTTGTAAGAATTCAAGCCTGCCTGACCACACCTTATGGCCCACTGATGACTCATTTGCACCTGTAACCACACCCACCAGTGATGTCACAAGGGCCTTCAGGTACACCAGGGCTGTGTTCAGTGCAGACAAAACGTAGCAAAATGTTTTTTTCAAGGAAACGGTGGTTCCCTGAACACCCTGCTGTGTACGCAAGCGCACTGAATTTTCCTGCCTTTTTAACACCGTTGTGTTTACAAACTTGTCGCAGCTGATTGGGTAACACCTGAGATACACCCACCAAACGGGAGAAAACATACCTGGAAGCCTGATGCAGATCGTTGCGCAACGTTGCAAGGAAACATGTTGTTCAATCCGAAAATGTTGGAAAGCGGTGAAAAACGTTTTTAGATTGAACTCGCCCCTGTACATCATTGCAGGAAGGTGAAAAGAAAAACCACTGGTTGTGTTACGTTACTTTTTTAAGGAGTTCTCTTCCGTGTTGGCTAAAAAGTTGAGAATGAAAGTTAATTCTTGAGTTTAGAAACAGAGATTGAAAAATGTAATCCCACCACAAGGACCTTTTTAGTAGCTGTTCTGGAGCTTTTGATAGATCATATATCATAGTATTGTAAATAATGGATTTAAAGTATTAATCTATATGTGATATCCTGTGACAACATTTAGGTATGTAATTTAATAGTTTGCTACTTTTAAAATGCTAAATCATAGTCATCATCATAGTAAATAACAGTCTGAATATTGGTGATGGCGGTGGTGATAAAAGACAGAAATGTTTTGAAAATTGATTATAAAAAGATGCTTTCAACTAGAGCTTTAACTAAAGATTATGAGAGTAATGAAAACATTATTATGTTGTCCATAAAATGTTGGGAAATATAAAAATATAAAATAGTGAAAAATGTCCATCATAAGCGTCCAGAGTGGAAGGTGCTTTTTTTCCACATTTTTAGCCTCCTTTCATCCGACCAACAGTTCAAAACATGTTCAGTTTGCTGTCATATCTAAAAATAAATAAAGCCTCACATTTGAGATGCCATGCAACATGCAAATCTTTGGCGTTTGTACTTGGAAAAACTTTAATCTATTATCAAAATAGTCTCTAATTAATTTTATTTTGACCAAAACAATCAAATCATCTTCAGATCATTTCAGCGTTGCTTTTACCCTCTGCCTTGTTCACCTTCAGATTCCCAAACTGTCTGAACTTCCATCACCAGTAACCTGCAATGAAGTGTTGTTGCTATTTCTTATATAAGATTCGGTAATGAAACACAAAACAGAGTTTAAATACAAAGTAGATTGCATCTTCATTAATGTAAATAAAGAGTAGATGTCCATTTACAAGCCTTATTTGCCTTTAATAATGAAATAACTGCAGAATAATGTCATAATTGATTTTGTTTATATTAAGAGTGATTTCAAGTCTAAAGCCTGGGTTGTACCCCTTTTTGGTAGTATTGAAGCGTTTAAAAATTACTTTTCATCTCTTAATTAATTTGGTTCCTGTTTTACAGTTTGGTAATACAAGAAAACACACCTCTCTTTCATTTTAAGATATTCAGCCACCGTCAAACTCACAGAGAACTAACAACAGTTCTGATTGGCCTCTTGCTACTTATCCCTCATAAGGGATAAATACAAATCATTGTGTTGTACAAAACTTTTTAGTTACAGCGGGTTTCGTGTTTGGGGTCAGAGGTCAACAGCTGAATACTTATCTGGCATTAACACTCCTAGTTGACTTACCACTAAGATTTCACTCCACCCTGTAAACCCCTCCATATCCACACACAGATGGGGAAAAAGTGAAAACAAAAGCCTAATGAAGAAGTTAACGTCATCCTCATCAAAGCTTAATGCAGATGCGTTCAGACATCCAGCAGCTGGTCTTTTAATTAGCAGGTGTAAATCATTATTATTGCAGCTTGCTGTTGTGGAACATGTAATTTTTTACAGGGAATATTTCCAGGGATTGTTTTCGGTTGACATAATTATCAGGAGTGATATTATGCTAATAAGGCTGGGATTTCAAGATGTCATGTTTATTTAAAAAAACACAAAGTTGTTTCTTGGCACCCCACGCTGTGAGCTGTCGAAGCCAAAAAAAAAAAAAACTTTAGCCAGCTGTTTTAATATGCTCTCCATATGAACAGCCCGCAGCAGCTCCAGCTGCAGTTCAAGTAACAATTACTTTACTGAGCTTCAGCTGGGAAAGATAAAATAACTTAATTAATGTTTTCAAGTGGACATACTCATTTCTCTGTTTTGCTTCTGCACCTCAGAAGCAGAGAAAAAGTAAGTGTTTACTACAATAAACAAAAAAGGACTAGTGGTTAAATGAATAATCTATTAATTCTGATAATTAACTTTGGAGTAAGTTAGTAAAACAAAATAGCAATCATTTGCTTGTTACAGCTTCTTAAATGTGGGCATTTTCTGCTTTTTCTTTAAAACATATTCTACATAAAACTAAAGGATTAATCGGTTGAATGAAACATTAATTTCTACATTAACGACAATGGAAATAATAATAGTTGTACTCTTGTCCAGCAGAAACTGCATGTGATTTGAAAACTCATGAAACTTACTTTTGCCTGAAACATGGCAAGTTAGGTGACTGGTTAGGTAACGTGCAACCAGCACCTTACAAAATCACATTTACTTTTACAGTAGTTTTTGCAAAAAAGACTATTAAGCAGCTGTTCTGGAGCTTTTGATTACATCACATGATTGTCTTGTCAATGAATTATAGGTGTCCATATTTTTTTATAGCCTACTTTTGTGGTAACTCGACAAAATGTTGTATAAGATAAGTTTATGGGCATGGCATAGATGACGTGTAAGAGTGTTCTTCTTAAAAAACATAACTTACATGTAAAGTCACTTTATGACACTATAAATTAAAAATAAAATAAATTGAAAATCTCAATGCTATAGCAAACCATGATATTTTATACAATAGTGTACCCCCCCCCCCCCCCCCCCCCCCCCCCCCCCGAAACGCCAGCTGTTAGCCAGAGCTGGTCAACGTCAGTCCTGAACCTCAAAGATGCTTTTATGTCTGAATGGGAGCAAATCCCTGCAGCCAGGTTCGACTTCTGGTGGAAAGACTGGTGGAGGCTGCAGTGTTTCCCACAGGATTTTAAGAGATTATGGTGGGTGGGCCTCGGTGCATGCTCACCCAGAAGAACATTTTATACATTTTAAAATTAAAAGCATTAATTTGGTGCAAAATTAAGAGGCTATCTATGAAGAACTTTGTACGCTGGTAAACAATGTTGTACTCTAATAAACTATTTAATCATAAACCCATTGTAGAGCTATAAATGGGGATGAAACAGCAACAAAAGTCAACAAATTTATTTAATTTAGGTTTTCCAGAAACCCTAAATCAAAGAATAAAAAACAGAATTAGTAATTTCCCTAACATTTTATTGTTTTACTTTTAATGGACACGTGTAATATGTTTTATACTTTCTGTGAATATAATCCAATTAATCTTATTTCCATCCTGTATAGACGCCTTATTTTGAAAACCGGACGTTGTCACATGTGTATCCTTGCGATCCTTGCGCTAAATTCATCAAGTCCGACCCAGTTTGATAAATAATGTTGAATGTGGTTCTCGTATGGCGTAACATGAAGAATTCACAGCCTCTCTTCAGGTGGGACTCTCATAATGCAACACTTGTCTTTGTAAAGACAGAAACAGGAAGTCGCTAACCTGTCTGTCTGCTCGTTCAGGCCCGCTTCACTTACCATAAACGCTTGAATACTTGTGCACTCCAAATTTAGGCGCGGCTACCTTAATCTCCTTCTCACAAACGAGTGACAGAAACAGTTAATGTTACCGTAGTTACCTCAAAAGAAAAGTCTCAAGTCAGATGCCAAAGTGTGTGAATGTGCGAGCTTACAGCAGCGCCCAAAAAACACAACTTTAGAGGTCTGAAATGTTATTATGAGATGTGTAAAAATATTTTCAGTTCATTTTGAAACTATGG
The DNA here is from genome assembly GCF_021292245.1 of Micropterus dolomieu. NCBI lineage: Eukaryota > Metazoa > Chordata > Actinopteri > Centrarchiformes > Centrarchidae > Micropterus > Micropterus dolomieu. The sequence goes on along the minus strand of NC_060159.1, from coordinate 23,911,635 downwards.
CAAAGCAAATTAGACTATGGCGGGCCGCCATGGTCTCGTTAATTAATGGGAAACACTGAGGCTGTTTTAGCTGCACATAAATGCGCATGGGGACAAGGACAGCTGAACGATCAATCAGTTAGTTGTTTGACTGAAAATCAATTGCTAACTATTTTGATTTTTTAAAGTCCTTTTTAATGCAAATATATTTCATTGTTCTTGTTGCTGATTTTCCTTTTTAATAATTCTAATAATTGTAATGTTTGTTAATAATGTTGAGGTATTTACAGTTGTTTGGACACAGCAGTAATTGTGACTGCATTTCTCCTTATTGTCAGAATGTTTCAAACCAAACAGTCAGTCGGTTCATGGGGAAAATAGTCAGCAGATTAATCCATAATGAATATAATCATTAGTTGCACTCCTCAACAGCTAGAATAGTAAAATCCCGCTTTTACATTAATACGTGAGTAATACTACTTGAAATACATTTTCAGAATTATTCTCACATACTTTTATTTAAAGGTTCAGTCTGTAAGTTTTAGTGGCATGTAGTGGTGAGGGTTGAGAAGTGGCTCAGAGTGCATCCATGTGATCTTGGATGATCCCTTTTCCCACATCGTCAAGTCGTTTCGACTTCAGCGTGTTCATTTGCTCTTAAGTCTGAATGTGGAATCAACATGGACGCTTCTACAAAGATGTGTTGGATTATCATTATCAGAGCATAAAAACAACACACAGACATCTAGTTCACTCTACATGGACACCAAACCCTAACTGTTATAACCATATTACCAATTACATGTTTGCAAAATATGTATATGGGATTTTAGTAATTTTATTCAAGTGAAGGATTTCTTCCACCATTGTTCAACAAAAACATATTTGTGTAATGTTCTGGTATCCATATACTTGCGGCCGTGTAGTTTATCAGATACACAGATCAGGTGAATCCAGGTGAAGCTGTATCAGTCTGTCCATCACATCTCTCGTACCTGTTAAGCGACTTTACAGCGATAACAGGTTCAGACTGTTGCTCCTCAGTCCATCTGTCGTTACCAGGACAACGCAGAGGGATTCCAGCGAATGAATGTCTGTTTGTGCGTTATCCCCATCAGCAGAGCTCTTTGTTGTTTACACAGTGGCCTGATAACCTTGACGGGCAAAACGACAGGTGTTTCGGGGAGAGTGTGAGAGAAATAACAGATGAGGTAGACCTCCATAGATTAACAGAGAGCGAGAGAGATGAGAAGAGGGAGGGGAAAAGAAACAAAGAAGAAAATGAGACTGAGAGGTTAACTGTGCTGTCACTTGTTTTATCTGGTTCGATCACTAAAAACATAGGCTAGGGGATAAAGATGCATGGGATGTCTGGACGAATCAGAATAGTTTGGTGGTGATGGACAGTGGGGGCAGATGAGGAAATCAGTGGTGTTGAACCCGAAGCCTCACAGCAGACAGTAGTGGTCGAAGCAGAAATACAATGGTCTCAAGATACTCAAACTGTTATGTAAAAGTACAGAAGTATTATCAGCAAAATGTAGTTTAAATTGACTTATACCAAAAGAAAAAGGATACTTATTATGCAGAATGGCTCCTTTCACAGTGTTGTATCATAGAATATTATATTATTCTGGGTTTTTTTATCACTAATGAAAACATTTAAGAGCATTTTAATGTTGTTGTTTGTCAGTGTTGATAAACTAGTAGCATAATTGCATCTGAAATTATCACTGGGGTTTGGGTGAATATTTTACCCACATACATACTTGCTCCAGATAGGATTAAAACTTTTTAGCTAATTGTTTTAGTTTTATGGTATTGTTCAGTCTCAGCGCTCTTATCATTTCCAGCGGCAGCAGCAAGCAGCGGTTTTCCTAAAAAAAGGCTTTGATAAACCTACTGTACACTACCCATCCGGCACCAATCTGCAGACAGACACAGTTGGCGACTAGCTGGGGAAGAAACATTTAGCAGCTAGAGAGCCAGATATTTTCCTCAGGAGCTGATAATGACCAAAAAAGAGTTAAAAGAAAATCTTTCTAAGTTGCTAATATGTCAGGACTGTGTTTGTCGGCTTGTTAGGGGAGTTTTCCTGCCCGCGAAATAGATTAATCAAGATTCATGTTGCAGTTACAATCTACGCAAAAATAAATTTATTTGATTATTTTAACCCTTTCATGCATGGTGTCCACATTTGTGGACAGTTATTTTAACTCCATTTTGGTTTGCTATTCATAGTTTTCTGTCATGTGACCTGGAGGGCAAAACAACAGACCAAGATAGCAGCTCACAACGGACTCCTGCGTAGAGACGCCGCAAAAGACGTTTTTATTTGGATCACCTCTCAACTCAAGAAAAGATAGATATGGACACAAACTGCAAGTGTTGGGCACTTGTGATCCATATACAGCACCTGCTGCTGTATTTCTTTCGTTAAAAGCCGCCAGGTCCACCAGGATTATTGCATCCGAAAGCACAACAACCTTCCAGCATTTTGGCAACGAAAAGTAACAAACTCAAAGTAACAGTGCTTCCTGGTTGGCTGGCAGCGGAAAATAACGTCTTTTTGCCCTCCAAGGAAGCATTTTCCTTGGAATGTGACGTCACGTGAAAATTAGTCATTTGAGGACAGTGTCAGTTGATTGATACAGTGGTTACTCTCTGGTTTTCCAAATATTTATTGCTTGATGACCTCATCAATACAAGATGGCCGATTATGATGGCCATGTGCTAAAAGCCTCAGGCATATCAGTAAAAAACTTTTATTGGAGGAGTTAAAAAAATAGTAGTATGTACAATAAATTGTTATTAACAAGTTCATGTTTTATAAGTAAACATTTAGAGTAAAATGTAGTTTTTATACACCAAAAACGAACTGTCCACGTATGTGGGCGTCACGCAACAGTGGAGTCAGATTGCATTAATTTTGATTTCTGTAACCTGCTAGTATATCTATTTTACTTTTTCAAGGATGTGATGAATTGTATTATAATAAAACAGACACAAATACAACAAATATATGAACATAAATAACAATGTAAAAGTGCAAATTACAGCATTAAACGGCAACTTTTGAGTGCTTTGCGGCCTTTACAAGAAATAAGAATAAGTATTGTACTCACATACTGTAAAGAAATCAGTTTTAACTATCTGATCTGTTACATGTTGGGTGTTGATATGTTAAAACGGAGTTTCGGCATACATGTAACTAGAGTTGTAAAAACCACTATGAGTGTTTTTCCTCTATTTGTTTCTAAAATATGTTTTTTATTGTTAATTTCCAACTATTGAGCTTAAATACATAGCATAACATGATATAAAAAACACAATATTCCAAATTGTCAGGTGTGGCATTTTACGCCTTTGTTGCATGGTGTCCACATATGTGGACAGTTAAATCATTTAAAAATAAAAATATTTTTTTTGTTTTTAGTGAATTGTATTTTAGCTCAATTTTGAGTAACAAAAGGAATCTTAAGAAATCTAGATAATGTTTTTAATTATTCATGCATGAGAGGGTTTTAATCAAAAACTGCCTTTAGAATCAGCTATCAGCAGTCATTGGTCCAATGTGGCCCATTTTATAGAAGACAGGAAGTCTTTTAGACTTTTAGGTGTCTCCCTCTGAGTTTCCCATTCTTGTCTGACTGTCTGATTGGCTGAATTACTGTAACTCTGCTTCTGAGAGTGCTGTACTTAGCCCAGCTTCCTTCCATGTAAACACTGCAGTCTTTCATTGCTAAACATAGCAATGCTAAAGTGCTGGCTAGAAGTCTACTGTTAGGTATAGTTTTAGAATTAAACACAGGAACCATTTGTTTTTCTTTTACAAGAGCATAATAAAATAATGCAGACAGTCTGATGAAGAGCAATCTTTTCAACATATCAAAAATGTATTGATGTTAAAAGCCTGTACACATCTTACAGTAAACATCCTCTCCCCTCATTTATTAAATATACTGTATGTAACTATAATCGGCCAAGAACAACATTTTCCACAGCACAGACTTACAGTATAGCATGTGTGAATGTGAAAGCCTTTACTTTGATATATTGATGCAGCCAGCAATTTTACAGATTACATGTCTGAAAGGGTCTAATAAGTCCACCATCTTTTAAGAGCAAAGTGCATTAAGTACTATTTCCTGCACCCCACCATCCTATACCACACAGACACACTCTCACTGCTAATGGCTCTGAGTGATCGATTGAGGCAAACCCTCATGCACACACATGCACACACACGCACACACACGCACACACACACACACACACACACACACACACACACACACACACACACACACACACACACACACACACACACACACACCCTGTGTTGACCTATTAACCCCAACC
>NC_060159.1:23890011-23907274 GCF_021292245.1 Micropterus dolomieu | reverse complement strand
ATCCTATACCACACAGACACACTCTCACTGCTAATGGCTCTGAGTGATCGATTGAGGCAAACCCTCATGCACACACACACACACACACACACACACACACACACACACACACACACACACACACACACACACACACACACACACACACACAGCCTGTGTTGACCTATTAACCCCAACCGCCACTCTAATTATATAAAGTCATATATGTCGATCAAGTGTTTCAAAGGTTTAGCGAGAAGGAGGAGCACAAACCAAGAAACATAGCTTTCTGATACTTTTATAAAGTGTAGTACAGGCTGTAATTTAATATTATTATGGCATGTGCACTCTGTGACCAGAAAAATAGAAACCCTGTATCAAGGTTTCATGCTGTGTTTTCTAACAGCTGATTCACATTCATAAACGAGCTCATAGCTCATAGTTTCTGAATAATGTCCAAATATCCTGTGAAGAACGTAATTTAGAACTAATTGAAGGGAAAATGTAGACAAAGTTCAATTAATACACAATTATTTCCAATTAATTTCTTATTAAATGAGTCTCCACCCTGACAAATTAGATTTTTTAATAGGCAAGAATATTCTTTAACGTTTAATGGACAAAAAGGTTTCCAATGTTACATTGATATTGCTTAAATATTCATTGGGTTTTAGTATCTTTAAGGATATTAATATGTTCCATATAATTAGTGCCAAATTACAGAGTTCTTTGCAGGAAATTTCCTGGAAATTATTTATTCTGAAATTATGGACCCCCACAATAAAGCGTTACTTGGTTTGGCTGTTTGTGACAGAAAATGGCATATTATTGATGAGAGAGGCTGTATTGTTTAGGCTCTAATAACTAGTAAACAGTTATAAATATTTAGGTATAGTCATTGATTGTAAATTGTGTTTCAGAACTCATATTAGCAACCTGGTTTCTAAGCTCAAGATAAAGTTTGGCTTTCTCTACAGATCAAAATCATGCTTATCCATTCGTGCTAGAAAATACCTGGTGACGGCCACTTTTCTTCCCATATTAGATTATGGTGATCTGATATATATGAATGCTTCTGCCCAATGCCTACAGAAATTGGATGTTGTGTATCATTGTGCATTGCGTTTTTTCACTGGCTTTAATTATAGCACACATCGTTGTACCCTTTACTATAAAGCTAAATCGCCCTCTCTTTATGCAAGAAGGTACACTCATTGGCTGTGTTTCATCTAAAAGGCACTTCTTGGACTAGTTCCTACCTATTTGAGTATCTTTTTAAGAAGTACTCAAGGCCATTATGGATTACGTTCAAAGCGCGTCCTACACTTCAACACTTCATGTTTTCTGCACCTTCTGCTTGGAACCTGATTCAGAATTCGTTGAAATTTACTGCCTTTATTTCTTATAGACATTTTGTTTCAACTCTGAAGGAAATGGAGCAGGTGAACATTGCTCAATGTTGCTGTTTATAAAGTTGTATTTTGCCATATTCAACACGTGTACTTGATGTCTTTTATATGTTGGAAACTGTTCTTTATGTTCTTTTATGCTGCATCTTGGCCAGGTCTCTCTTGCAAAAGAGATTTTAATCTCAATGAGACTCACCTGGTTAAACAAAGGTTAAATAAAAAATAAAAATAAACTAATCACAAAACATCATGCTACAGGATCTAGCTCAAAAGATGAGACGTTATATTAAAGAAGCCTATTGCAATGTCAGTTAAAAAACATTTACTTCATCATACAATCAGTAAGTAAAAGATCTGCAAAAGCAGCACTGCTGGTCAAGTTAGTGTAAAGTAGAGGTCTTTAAGAATTTTGGATCTGATGTGGAATAAAACCCTAACCAATCTCAAGTTAATTCATTCACTCGAATGCAAATTACCACATTACATTAATAGCCTCCTTAGCTTTGCGGTCAGTAGTAATCATACCCGGCCCAGCAGGCTGCTGCTCTTAAAAGTTCCCAGGGTGACTTCAGTTTTCTCACGCGGTGCCCTATCCACATGGAACTCCATGCAGAGCACCCTCCGGCTGGAGCTGCTGGTACCTCTTGGGAAGTTCAAATCCTTCATTACGGAGGTTTTTTAAAGATTAATATAACTGTTTTTAAATGAGAAGGCATTATATTAGTTTATTTTAACTGCTTAATGAAGTTTTAATGTACTGGTCTTGGTAGTAGGCTATTACTGTTGCATATGTGTATAGGTAAAAGGGTAAATGCTTTTTATTGTATTGTGTCGTTTTATGTTTGTACTGCCGGACTTGCTGTCCCGCTGCCTTTCTTGGCCCGGGTGCCCTTAAAAAAGAGATTTTATCTTAATGGGTCTTTCCCCCTGGTTAAATAAAGGTTAAATAAATAAAAAATAAATATACAAAAAGGAAACCCAATCCAAAAGAGACCTGACCCAAAGACAGAAAGATCAGCAACATTGGCACCTTTAGTTTGGCGTTTTATAATCACCAACTGGACACGTGTTTTACATAAACCATGTAAAGAGTTGCAGATAAATATTTGGAAGGATAATGATATGCTTATTTTGTATTTTAATGTCAGCTTAATGCGTCTGCTAAACAGTTTCCTGGGGGAAACTGCCAACCTTCACAAAGCTCAAGTTGTTCAGTAATTGTTTAGACTTTTAAGGCTACAGTTTAGTATTTACAAACAGGGTGAAGCATCTGCTCAACAGCAACCTTAGCTATTGTGTCAGAAGCCCATTGAAGCTCATGTAGCAGTTTGTTTTTCTAAAACTTAATTTATTCATCAAAAAAATGTATAATTTAAGCAAGTACACAGCTTCCTTTAGATGTCCTGTGTGTTGTGAGACAAACACAGAAGGCTGTCAGCAGCAGAACAATAAGGAAAACACTGACGGTTGTAATGATGGGCAGTAATAAAAACAATAATGGCAATCAGAGTATAGCTGATTGAGAGGCTCGGATGGAGGGAGAGAGAAACACTGTGGCAGGGAGAAATAAATGGAAAGAGAGACATGGGTGGAGGAGGGAGATGTAAAAGGGAGGATGATAAGAAAGGAGGAGCAGGAGGAAGATGGAGAAAACAGGCAATCAGAGAGAGAGACACAGGAGGAGATGGTGGGGGGGGAGGTTTCTTTGTAGATTTAATTGCAGAGCAGTTGAGGCAATCTTTTCTCTATATGTGTGTGTGTGTGTGTGTGTGTGGACTCCAATATCCCCTAGCCAGACATTAGCTGCAGTGTTTCATTTATCACTGTCAGGTCTGGAGCTCCAGAGGGAGGAGAACGGGGGAGCCCTGCACGTTCAGGCCAGGTTGTAGCTCCCTTCAAGGGCCGAGGAAGCATTGTGAGATCCAGGTCTGGTCTCTTCAAAATGGGAAGAAGAGGCAGAAAATCAGTGTCCTAATAGTCAGTTATATTTTTCTGATATTGATTGTGAAGATACATTTTGTAGTTACAGCAGGATCCAAACCCACATCGTAATGTGACGATGCACGACATTCATAGTTCCCAGAGCATGAATGACTTCCAGGCGATCCCCTGACTTTTCATCTGATGCCCCCAGATGAACATCAAAATTCTGTTTTTGTTTTTTAGTGAAATGTCTTAAAGATTCAGTGTGTGGGTTTTAGTTGCATCTAGTGGTTAGAGTTGCAAATTGCAACCTGACTGCAACCAATGGCTCAGTCACAGCTCACCCCTCCCTTTCCAACCAGGTAGGAGAAGCTACGGTGGTCGAGATGCTCTGTTGGCTCTTGTGCTAAATATGGTTTTCTATTTGTCCAAATTTCACTTCTTTTCTTACTTCTAACAAATCAGATGACTACTGCTACTACTACTACTACTTCTTTGTACGTAATGTAGTGACGAAACACACTCTTTAGAGCAGTTTGTCCGTTTGCTACTGTACTGGCGGGTACTGTAGAAACACGGTTGCACAACATGGCGACTTCCTTGCAAGAGGACCTGCGGTGAATGTAGATAGAAATGGCTCATTCTAAGCTAATAAAAACATAACGGTTCTGTCAATAGAGCCTCCTAAGTATTACACACTGGACCTTTAACAGCAATATAATGGATTGCCATGAAATTTGGTTGACATCTTCATGTGCCATGTGAAAATATAGGAAAAGAATTTGGATAAGCAAATGTTATTTAGCAGTTTAAAGATGTCACTCTGGAAATTTGGATAAGCCTTGTTGACCATATCTGACAATTTACAGACTAAACGATTGATCGATTCGTTGGAACAACAAATCAACTGATAATGCAAATAATCATTATGGGTGTCTTGGTGGTTTAGGGGATTAATGGTGTGTCTACATGATGTGTCCGTCCCAGTGGTCCATCTCACACGCCTGAAGGAACAGACAGATGTTTTTAAGTACAGCTGTACACCGGCCTCATACCGTGTCATACCGTAGTTTTATATTTACTCGTGTTTTTGTTCTTTAAGTCGCGCGTAACTACTAACTACTACTAGTGATTGTGTGTTCGGACTCTGAACACTGCCAAAACGCCGGTGACCTACACTTAGTAACGTTCACGAACACCTCCTGTGTAAGATGCTGACCATGTAATGGCAACATCCCTGTTTCGAGTCTGGCCAGGGACCTTTATGATAGCCCCCTCATTTCCTGTGAACTCTGTACTGTCAGCTATCTTAACAAAGGCAAAAAGAAAGTAAGCATTAGTTTTTGCCCTGTTCCAGTCATGATGATAATATAGGCTACAAATCTTCATATGGAAACTTTCTGTTTGTTCTTGCTGCAGCCAAAGTGGATTTAATTTAGCTTCTTGTAAACAATGGAAGGAAAAAAAGTTATGTTAAGAAAGAAGAAAACAATCAAGATAAAACAGAAAGACTGTGACGCAGGAGCCTGACTCAGCGTTTTGTTCAGTCAGCTCTAAGTGCAGGGTGACGTAAAGATACTTTGTCTTCCGGTTTATCTTCGATAGGCAAAATGTAGAGAAACTCACCTCTGTCTTTACAGAATCATTCATCCACCGTGAGTAGGCTAAGATCTATATCTTTAAGGTAATGATACAGTATGTTGTCATTTTACAACAATAAATTCAATGCTGACCTGTTTATTTTAGCTTAATCTTTTATATTTTATCAGTCTCTGTTTTGTTATCTGTGGTTTCACTGCAGAAAATTAAAAAGTGATGAAGGACGTTAAGATAAAACAGAGTGTATGGAGTGCTGATTGGCTGATTCTGGCGCTGCCTGTCTTTACTCACATGCAGGACTGAGATGAAATAGAGCAGCACTAATGGAGAGAGTGTGTGTGTGTGTGTGTGTGTGTGTGTGTGTGTGTGTGTGTGTGTGTGTGTGTGTGTGTGTGTGTGTGCAAGGGTGTGTGAGTAACCAGCCTGCCCCCCAGTCTCTTCTACAGCTCCCTAAATCCTGTCACAATAATAAGCCCGATCACAGAACAGGCCTTTATCCACAGCGACATCTGTGGAGAGCACACACACACACACACACACACACACTCTCACACACACACACACACACACACACACACACACACACACACACACACACACACTTTGTACCTAAAATGAAGTGGCTAGCTGTTTGATGTGAAGTGTCCTGAAGTGCTTTCTAACCTCTTTCACTGCTCTTTACTGCCAAATAAAAGAAAATTAGTTGCCAGTACAAACAGAATCTGGCTTTTATACAGTTTGATTAAAATTATTCTGCTCATGGAAACAAGACGTGGAACGAAAACAATCTGCAATCTTTTTTCCTCTATTTAAATGACAACAGCGGTGTCAGATGTGCAGTGTGAGAAACAAGATATTTTGTTTGTTTAGTTTTAGATGCACATCCTCAATATCTTGTGTTCCTTCAGTCTGCTAATGCAAGGTTAAGCAATGCTGTGAAAAATACAACAAGCCCATAGTCTTGAGTCTCTGTCTCACTCACACACACGCGCACACACACACACACACACACACACACACACACACACACACACACACACATTGCACCCATACTGTTGCATTCAACCTCACACAAGAATTTGAATTCAATTAATCAACAAGAAGCGTTGTTATCGTTCCCAGTGAGATGAAGGCGACCACGAGAACAGGCATTTCAAAGGAGTGCTGCATGGAATAATTACTCTCCAGAAAAATACCTTTGTATATACAAAATAAATGTGTGTGTGTGTGTGTGTGTGTGTCAAGGAAAAGATAACTGTAGAATATTAATGAATGTTTTTGAAAAGGTATTCATTTTCCATCTCTTCTGTCTTGTGTTTGGGAAATTATTTATCCCTCGTCTTGGCCCCATGTAGTGATTAGGCAGATTTTATTTTGTTTTATTATATGTTTGCTGCTCTGACCAGCAGCAGAAAACAATAGCGTTTCCAGAAGTGATTTCTGATTCATAGTAGCGGTACGGGTGGAAGCCAGTGAAAGATCCACAGTGTGACTGCAACTGTGGGATATGGGGTGAACGTCAGGTGTGTAACATCCTCCTGGTGAAGTCGCCAACACCACGATATAGGCAGAGATGCTGTGCAGAGGTGCTGGGCGAAGAGATGAATTTTACACTTCTGTTTGCAACGTACAACGTGTTAATCAGTGAACTTTTTGGACATGTTGATAAGGAATCTTTTTGAACTTTTGAGAGGGCCGGGCCAGCTTTATGCTAAGCTAAGCTAATCACCTCCTAGTTCTAGCTCCATCCTTAATACACAGACGTGAGAGTGGTGTTGATCTCATTCTTATCATTAAACTATTCATTCAGCATCATAACCGTTACCCTGGGGCTGCTTCATTTGAATCAAAATGTCAATACACACAATGTACATTTTCTGGCTTTGTATCATTATTCTCTTTTTTTTTTTGGGCCAATTACAACATTCACATTTCCTCCATTTCTCTTTGCAGTCAAAATGGTTTTAATGTGCTTACATGTTTTATTTAATAGCACAGAGAAATTGAAACACCTGCCACTGATAAAATAACAGTTGTTTTCCCCATGTAGCACCAGAGGAACTGTGAAAATGCTCGCAAAAAAACATGTTCAAATCGCAGCGTGCAACTGATTTGCTAGTGTAAAAGAAATCCAAACTCAAAAATCAAATGCTTCTGTGGGAACTAATACATAATTGAGTGTTTTTTGCAATGCTGGAACCAAACATCAGGTCTTGTGTAGGAAAGCGACAGACAAACAAATTAAATAACTTTTTCTCAATTATCTGACTGTGATCACATGAATTCTGCCCCTTTATAACAAGTGCACATTTACCAGTTGATATTGATCAAAACATTGTAGTTTCATCAGCTCTGATTCTGATCTTTCCAGAAATAACTGTGCAGGTGTTGGTGTTTGGTGTTTATCAGCAGTTGTTATCTAAGAAAGGTTTGTACATTTTAGTTTAGAGGCTCCGTAAGTACATGACAGACAGTTGTTCTGCATCTTATTCTTCCAGCTTTTGTTCTGTTCTTACTCATTCTCTCCATGAACACACGTGTTTATAAACACGCACACACAGAGCTGTTAGACTCATTAGCATTCTGTCTGGACTTATTGTCTTTCCCCGCACTGACATTTACATTTAAATTGTTTATCTCTCCTCGTGTGTGTGTGTGTGTATGTGTGTGTGTGTGTGTGTGTGTGTAATGAACATGCCTTCGCTGGACCCTGAAGGCAGCCATTACTAACACACACAGAGGATAATGTGGGAGGAGGAGGAAAGAGGAGGAGGAGGAAGAGTATCTGTACTGGAATCAAGATGCAGATCGTAAATTTTCCTTTGAAATCATGGAGATGTAAAGTCTTGAAGGCTAATGCTTTTTGCAGTGAGGCCTAGTAGGTTGTGCTGATTTTCAGTAGCTTTAAATTCCAGGTCATTGGTAGTAATCTTAATGTTTGGGGTTTTTTACAGTGTGAAAAAGCTGTATTTTTACAATAGGAGCTGTATTTGAAAGCTGTATTTTGATAATGGGACATGTGACTTCTCAACTGAACAACAGGATTCTATAATATTATGAAAAGTCTCTGAGCCTCAGAGTCTTTGATTACGGATATTAGGATTGGAAAAGGCAGAGAGTATCCCCATACTAGATTGTACTGTAGCTCACACACTTTTATTTATCTGAACAGACAATGTTTCAAACCCTACAGGGTTCTTATTAACCCTGTAGGGTTTGAAGGGGCTGACATCATATTGATGTAATGGTCAACCAATCAAGCAAACTGTTGCTGACACATTATCATAAAAAATGCACAAAATGATACATGGAAATACAGCAAAACTGTTGCTAAAAAAATTGCTTTAAGCATTTTTATTTCATTCTCCCAAATCATATTTTTATTATTATATGTATTTCCTTGTTTGATTTAACTTTACTATTCTTTATTGGTTTTAATGTGTCTACTTTTTGCACCTGTCTGCTGCCTGTTTTTTCATCTCTTGTGAAGCATTGTAATACATCTATTTTTATGAAACATGTTTTTTAAATAAGGTTTTATTTAGTATTTAATTAGATTTCATTGTAGGATTAGGCATATTTAATATTTCTTTTCATTTAAAATGATGGGATGACTCTTTCTCCTTCAACGCAGTGGGCTGGACACACACAGTAGCATTTTTTTATGTGGATCCAAAGCAAACATTATGTTCAACCTGACAGCACTAACAATAGTTATACTGTATGATAGGAACCTAAATTAAAAGAAGACTGTAAAGGGGCCGGAGGTGAAGAGCTACAATCATTTCCCTTCCCAACACCAAATCAAGATAGAAAACGAATGCAGCTCTGCAAACCTTCCTCCCTCAGACTAAAGAGGAAGATGAGAAAGAGTCTCTGAAGATTTCTGTCAGACAATCGTACTGACGCTCGCTGTCTTTCAGCAGGATGAGAGGCTGCTCATGTAATCAGACAAACAAGGACAACTCAGAGAGATTTAGATGATGATGGTGTGTGTGTGTGTGTATGTGTGTACCAAGTTTAAATTATCTTAGCACAGTGATTTGAGAATACAGAATTTATAGTGATGGGCAAGATGAAGTCTTCCTCACAAATCATGCTTTGATGTATGTGTGTTTGTTTGGAGGCCTGCCGATTGGTTGGCAGTATCCATCTGGCTGCTTTTGTCTATAGGCATGCTGCCACACACAACAATTATGCTTCCATGCACGAAGAGAGTGTGTGTGTGTGTGTGTGTGTGTTTGTGAGAAGATGGGGGAGGACATAAGGAGGGGGGATCCAGATGTTGGGTTCAGACTCATTCTACCCCATCCAATTTATTTTAATCCATCTCCCTCCCTCACAGCATTGTACAGCAAGCCATCTGTACACACACACACACAGCCTCCAGCTCAGCCAGGTGGTTGGATGGCCTCAAATGGGTCCTTGTACACATCTGGCTCTGTGTTGATTGGGGTGAGTGCAGCTCGTATGAAATTAAACAGAGCTGCTCGCCACTGTTTAAGTGGGTCACTGTGGGTGGGCGGGTGGTCTAAGGTGAATTCAGTGCTATGTTTTTTGTTGTTTTGCTGATGGAGTCTTATGCAGAAACATATTTTTTATTTTATTGTAATAAGGCGAGCTGTTTGGAAGTCATCACCTGTCCAGTTTGTGAAACCTACAGACTTGAATGGATCAAGTAGAGAGTGAAATTAGATCCTGAGCAGCCCTAATGCTGTTTCAGAAGCTTTTCCACTGAGAAAAGGTGGGAAAGCTGAGTTTATACAATTTAAAGAGATAGAAAATATTGGTTGTCAGTTCCAGTCCAGGCCTGTTAAAGCCTCAGTTAGTGTCAGTGGAGCTAGAAAACAGTCTTACCTTGCTGCCTTGCTGTCTTCTTCTGACCCGGTGAGTGACAGGATTGAGGAATAATAATAATGTAGGTTACATGTTGGGTTACAGAATGTTAAGCAAACCTTTAGCATTTTCAGTATACAGTAATCAAAAAGACATTTCTCTTATATTCTCCATTCTTCTGTTTTTATTCATTAGTAAAGATCAGGTGTTATGTACATGTCATTTTTTGATCTTCCTTTTTATTTTAATGTTCACAACCTCTCATTCTGTCTCTTTCTCATGCAGCCAAACACGATGTGAACGGCAACAGGACAGTTCCACCTTTCCCAGAGGGGACAGAGATGGCCATATTTGGTAAGTGTCTTCTAGCATGTTGTACGTTATGTTATGAAAATTTAAACTGCATTGACATTGCAAATTTACAGATTTCAAATTTCCTCAAAGCAAATGTCTTTATATTGATGCACAATTATGGTGTATGTAAAAGCCCTGCACACAGTGTTTAATTTTTTAGCTCAGAATACTCTACACATTTCTAAGCGGTAGCTACTATAACACTAGTTAAGCTAATTTGAACTATTATCATATCATTATGTGTATAAATCTAAAATCATGTCTTGGTTCAAGACTGAATCTAAATCGCACTTCATCTAACTTTTTGTCACTGGCCTCCATGTAAATACTCAACCTTCAAAGTGACCATGTCTGAACCTTTGTGTGTTTTCTCCTTTAACAGAAAGTAAAAGGGGCTAAACTAATGATTATTTTCATTATCAATCAATCTTCAGATTATTTTCTTGATCAATTGATTAAATAAATATGCTAATATGTTCATTGTGAAAAAACTGAATTTCTATATGAGTCTCTGCGGTCACAGTTATGTCTTCAATTCAATTTTCTATCATATATGACAAAGAAAAGTGCAAATCCTCATGTTTTAGAAGCCGGAACCAGAGAATGTTTAATAGTTTTGTGAAAAATACCAAAATAGTTGCTGATTAATTTTCTTGCTCGACTAATTGATTAATTGACTACATGCTCTAAAGCTAAGTAAATACACAACTGTTATACGTAGTGTGATCAGGCCTTTTCTGTCTTGCTCTCTATTAACATGGACGGGATGTTAAAGTCTGTTGTCTGTTGGTTTGCCACAGTTTTGGTGTCTTTTTTTTGAAGGTATGGGCTGTTTCTGGGGAGCTGAGAGGAGGTTTTGGAGACAAAAAGGGGTTTATTCCACCCAAGTGGGCTACGCGGGAGGATACACACCTAACCCCACCTACAAGGAAGTCTGCACAGGTAGCTTCTGCACACACACACATTCACACATAGTGTACCGGTCAGTGTGTTGTCTACTGAGAGTCAATAGATTGTGGAAAACAGGACACACATAAACAGAAGAGTGAATAATTTCCCCCAGGTCCCATTATACTGGGGCATGGATAAGGGTGCTATTGATGCCTGACCACTCTGAGCAGACTGTGTTTGTGTTTCTGTGTGATGCATGTCCAGGCCTCCCAGTGATCCCTTCAGCCAGCCAGTACAGAGTGAATCCATCCATAGACCTGCATACCCACCTGTCTCATTTTCTGTCTAACTTACTTTTATTCTTCTAGACACTTTGTAAGAACATAAACAAATAACTGTCATATCAATGTAGAGCTGAAAAGATTAGTTGATTAATAGATATTTTCTGTCCTCATTAAGCATGTCGGTGCCCAGCGATAAAGTGAGATAACACTCTTCAAATAAAGGCTGAAGACAGGAGTTGGCCAATGTAGTTTGTGAAAGCAGTATTGGAAGATACTATAAACTACAGTAGGACCAAAGGTAATATAACAAGATTAAACTTGTCTACAGCCATGCTAGCGGCCTTGTTAAGATTTTCTCAGATTTTGCAGTGCTTTTAGCTAAATAAATGCTAACGTCAGTATGCTAACATGGTAAAAATGAAAAAATCACCGTGTTAACATGCTGATTTAGCAGTAATAATGTTATTCATATTCACCATCTTAATTTAGCATGTTAGCATGCCAACATTTGTTAATTAGCCGTAAACACAAAGTACAGCTTATACTTTTACAAGTATTTGTAGTCATAAAAAAAGCAAATAAAAAATTTTATTGTATTAATTAAATAATTTAAAAAGAACAAATCATCGTGAGGGGGGCATGAATGCGTGCACCACATTTCATAGCATTCCATCCAATAGTTGTTGAGATAGGGAGTCTATAATAACAAATAGTTTAGAAATATTGATAATAAAAATGCTTGTTAGCTGCAGGCCTGTATATTATCTGTTACATCCAGGGAGCATCCAGCGGGCTTGTTTTCCTGCATTTCTCTTGCATGCTGATTTGGTAAATCTGGGTAAAATAATGCATGAATACATCTGAAATGCTTGAGAACACAGGGTGAGTCTGTGATTTATCTGTTGTGGAGTATTTTCAGCAGAGGGGAATCAGTTCACAAAACTCATGGCTGGGTTTGGAGTCACGGTTGAGTGTGTTATGCACACATTTCACACTTTCCAACTACCTCTATTTTTCTGCACATTTGGTTCTTTCATCTTTAATTGTGATATGACCCACAGTCTGTAGGTCTACATTTCATATAGAAATACATCTGCAAACTGCATACATTTTATAATACAGATACTTTCTAACAAGCATTCTGAAAACCCTGTGAATGCGAACTGTTGTAGTACAAATTAGTTTTTTATCTTAATCCTGTAATCCTATGTCACATTATTTTGTATAACACTTGTTATACTTTATTCTAAACTAGCCTGCTGATGAAGAAACCGTCTCTACACACTTAGATCTTTGCTCTCACCGTTTCTAAAACAAAAATGTTTTCAACCTGGTTTGAACTGCTGGATGTGTTTTTTAATTAGCACAGTATGTTGGCAGAGCACTGAAAGATGAGACTTGGCTAAATGAAGTGCTCCTCACACATTTCCATTTTCAAGAGAGACAGAAAACAGCAAGATTGATCTGCATATTCATTGTTGGTTAAATATTTACAGTCAAAATGTGCTGATTTTATTTTAATGTTTACTACCTGTATTGCTATCTTTAAAAGAACTCCCACACTCTTTAGTATTTTTCTCATTTGCAGTTCTTGTCTCTGTCTCTCTCACTCACTGTCTTACATCTTTATTTGTTTTCAAAGTCTTCTTCCTCTACAGTCAAATAGCTGTTAATAGCTGAAAACTACAATATTTGTGGTGGTGTTGGCTTCAATCAATCAGGGATGGATGGATTAATTGACCCCCCCCCCCCCATATGTAAAAAGGAAATATTGTCAAGGAAATATTACAAATACGAACACTGGCTTTTAACAAAGACTTGAATTGATAAAGTTAATCATTACATCCTTCTTTAATCAAATATAATAATTTAATATAAATGCACAGCAAAACAATCTGTCAGACACTCAGACAAATCTATGAATTTTTAAAAAAATAAAAGATTATAAATAAAATGTTGTTATTTTAAGTCACATAAGTTGGTTTTTTGTGCAGCACTGTGCCAAGGTTTGGAGAGAGAGCAGACCTGAAGGGCCACAAGTAGCAGCCTGCAGGAAGTTGGGTGGCATGGTAAAAGGAAGAATTAAGGACAGAGACTTGTGATTTAATAACAGGTACCGAATGTGAAATGCTCTGATGCTAGCATTAGGGCTGGGTAGACTCCATACTTTTTTGGTACTGACCAAAACGTGTCCATAGCAAAATTCACATTGTTTATTTACTTTAGCTTAAGTTTGACAGTAATGTTGCCATTTTTTATGGCAACAATATTTTTTAAAACATTGATCTCTCTTTTTTAATATATATATATATATATATATATATATATATATATATATATATATATATATATATATATATATATATATATATATATATATATATATTAATAATGGATAACATGACCATGTCTATGGTGTGTAACGTGAAAGTGTTTGCTATTAGCTGGTGAACATTGCGGAGCATTTTGCCAGTAAAGAGCTAGATGCTGAGTAGTTGGTGGAGACCAAAAACTGAGCTAAAAATAAAAATGACTATTGGACTAAAATTCACCAGGAGGCCAGAAACACAACTCAATATGAATTATGTTGCTCAAAGTCTGCTGAATGTGTAAGTAGGTAAAATGTTAGCCATACTGACTGTATAAGGTGATAATAAGTCAGTGTTGTGTTGAGGGGTAAGTAAGTGCATGTTTTTTCCACTGACAACTCAGAGTGATACTATATGTGTCTGACAACATTATGTAAATGATCCCTACAGAGATAGACCTTTTATTAAAACCAGAAACAGCTGTAATATCGCTCTGTTGAAAGCCACCAGACTCCATTCAGAAAAACAGTAATTTTACCTGTCTGATGTACCGCTGCCTCGATCGGTTAGTTTGTTTGTGTTATTGTGGCCAATTAAGGTCGCTGTAGTCCAGCAACTCTTGTGCTCTGTGAGGTAAAATGACTGTGGACGCACTTTGACGGTACACAATAGCCCGTAAGGATGTTGCAGCCCTCTTGTGCTATGCCGACTTTCTAAAAAAACGTGGTAATAATAATCCAAGTAAGGTACCAAGAAAATATTTATTGGTATCTATACTGTGTCGTATCATCGCTAGTGTTGAAAAATTTATAATTCCTAGTCCCTGTTAAAATACAGAGAAAAGAAAAGCAGCCTGATTCATTAAATATTCAAATGTGTGTTTAAATGCATCTTTCAAAAATAATCACTGAAAAGGTCATTGTTTTTCCATAGATGAGACTTTTGTAGTTAACAATCAAACACACATTCAGTTTGTCATGTTAGTGACATAATGAGAATGTAGGATTATTTTACAGTTAAATGTACACTATGTGGACAACAACTGCCGGCAGCTTCTTTCTCTGTTCTGGTTCCAACCACTACTTTATTTCTTGTCTTTTCCAAGATGAATTTATTCCTGCGAGATTGGCCTGGTGAGGCATTAATTTAATATCGACCGCTGCTTTGTCTCTGTTCGCCAATATCTACCGTAGGAATCCATAACTCCTGATATTAAAAAAGTAATAAGACAGAGAAAGAGATAGGAGTAGAGGTAGAATGAGAGACGGGAGGAAGATGAGGTGCAGCGTAATGGGTCACACTCATTACCAACACCAGCTGCTATCTGTCTGTCTGCAGGAGTCATCGTTTGTTATGGTTTTACATCATGATCAGCTTTGGACTAATATGGGCTTTTGAAGGACAATATCTGTATCTCAGGTCTTTGTCTGTCAATCTGATCATTTAAAAAACATTTCTAAAAGCTTGACAGTGAAGTTTTGACCTTGGGAAAAGCAGCAAACAAAACAATCTCAACCCAAGATCTGCATACTCACTTGTTCCAGAGCTTTCAGTCGAATCACACTGCAATCAGCATACGGAGTGGCTCAGTTGTTCAAACTTTTCATTATTCTGAGAACTTTTTAGGACTTCTTGTCCATGCTGGCTTAAAACTTTATTCCTGACCTAGGACATGGCAGGGGACAGAACAGTCTCACCTCAAGGTTCACTTTGTTCAGGAGCTTTCAGCCATTAGGACTTCAGGACTCTCTTAGGACATAGTCCTGAGAGTCCTAAAATGAAAAGTTTGAACATCTACATGTTGAAAAAGCTGATGATGAAGACCTCATGATAGGTCAAAGGTCTGGAAGAAGACAGTAAGTTGACCTTGAGTTGATTTTTCAGGTTCTCAAAGAGATGATTAACTTTACATTCAATCCACAGATTTGTTTTGTAGTCATTTCAAAACCAAAAAATTACAATTTTACTGTAAGGATTAATTAATTAAAACATCTGAGATTTAAAATATTTGTTATAGAAAAATGTATATTGCTGTGAATTGGAGGGACCTCAAAACCTCTGTAATAAAAGCCATGCTGATATAAGTGAACGGATTTATTAGTTGAATCCTATTTGCGACCTCTGTTGTCCTTCTCTCAGACTCGAACCCGTATGAACTCACAGATGTTGTATTTTGCAGGTCGGACAGGCCACTCAGAGGTGGTGAGAGTTGTCTTCCATCCAGAGCAGATCAGCTTTGCCAACCTACTCAAAGTTTTCTGGGAAAGCCATGACCCAACTCAAGGTACAACCTCAACCACCGACAAACTCATAACCAAATCCTAAAGGAGAATAGAGATTTCAATTTTATCGATTAACACAATGTTATTTTTTGCCAGCTTTGTGTCCTCAGACTTGATGAAGCTTTTTCTTAGATTTTCACTAGGCAATTTTATTAACCGGCACCAGCAACAGAAATAGTGTGGGTGGCAGAAGAACATTGTGGCAGATTCGCCAAATTGTTGCTGTACTATGATGAATCATGAATATCTTAACTCTTATTATTTATTGCAGTGCACCCTTGGGGTAAATCTTTAGGAAAACAAAACTAGTCTATTGCTGTGCTGGTGGTGCGACTGCAGTGCTTATTACACACAAGAAAACTAAATTGTTAGATAGATAAAAAAGTGAGGGAAAATTTTGCACTGGGTAAAATAAAGTTTGGCCTAAAGGTGGCCCCAGAAGAAAAGCCATGTCATTTCCGTATTTAAACAAAAGCAACTTTTGTTTTGTGGACAAGTCAGGACATTCAGATGTAGCTCTAAATTGTTGTTTAACAAATATCAGTCTAAACTGTACTTTGGCAGGTTAGGCTCAGATTTGCTTTTGGCTGAAGAGACATTTTGCCTCTCATCGGGATGAGAGGCAAAATGTTTTCAGATCTGAAGAAGCCTCTCAAGTGAGAGAAGAAACATTTTCCAGTATCTTCAACCAGTCTAGTTGATTTTAACCTTAATAGCTTGTTAGCAAACTATTATTGTGTATTATGATGATAGCGCAGTGGAGAAGATGTCTGTGGTGTGAGAGACCCGGGTTCAGCTCCCCACTGTGAAAAATCCACCAGTGTGTCCCTGAGCAAGACACTTAACCCCCAGTTGCCTCCAGAGGCGTGCGACCTCTGACATACACTCACCTAAAGGATTATTAGGAACACCTGTTCAATTTCTCATTAATGCAATTATCTAATCAACCAATCACATGGCAGTTGCTTCAATGCATTTAGGGGTGTGGTCCTGGTCAAGACAATCTCCTGAACTCCAAACTGAATGTCAGAATGGGAAAGAAAGGTGATTTAAGCAATTTTGAGCGTGTCATGGTTGTTGGTGCCAGACGGGCCGGTCTGAGTATTTCACAATCTGCTCAGTTACTGGGATTTTCACGCACAACCATTTCTAGGGTTTACAAAGAATGGTGTGAAAAGGGAAAAACATCCAGTATGCGGCAGTCCTGTGGGCAAAAATGCCTTGTTGATGCTAGAGGTCAGAGGAGAATGAGCCGACTGATTCAAGCTGATAGAAGAGCAACTTTGACTGAAATAACCACTCGTTACAACCGAGGTATGCAGCAAAGCATTTGTGAAGCCGCAACACGCACAACCTTGAGGCGGATGGGCTACAACAGCAGAAGACCCCACCGGGTA
>NC_060159.1:23863976-23889911 GCF_021292245.1 Micropterus dolomieu | reverse complement strand
AGCAGGTTAGCGCCGCCACCATGTTCAGAGTCCTCTCTCTCTGGAGAAAAACGATGGATCACATCAGCACAGTTCTGCCACAGAAGGCGACCTGTGATTGCTGAAACATTAAAACATCTTCTTGATCATCAGGTTCCTACAGAAGGAGGAGAATTACCAGTTTATTTAACAAGGACCAACAGATAAACACGCTTACATCAGTGTTTTGTCATAAACCTGTGTATTAAACTGAAATTCATAATTCACCCTTTGCTGGTCTTGTTTTCAGACTTCCTGCTGCTGTATTTCCTGCTAGCTGCTAATTTTAGCTACACTTTGTCTCTGCCCGACCTTTCTGTGAGCTCATCTGTACTGAGCTCAGCGGTGAGTTTATCTGATATCACAAAGCTCTGAACAAAAATTAATGTGACTGAGTGATGCTGGATAAAAATACTGAAGAGGTGACAGAACACTGACTGACCACTGATATATGCCGGCCTGATTATATTATTACATACAGTATCTCACAAAAGTGAGTACACCCCTCACATTTTTGTAAATATTTAATTCTATCTTTTCATGTGACAACACTGAAGAAATGCTGTCCCCTCAAAATAACACATCACAAAGCCAATAATGTCTAAACCACAGGCAACAAAAGTGAGGACACCCCTCACAAATGAACAACTTTGAGTGTAGACCGCAGGACACTTTTAACTCTCAACGGTTACCATTATGGCCACATAGCAGAAGGGCAGAGGAAGCTGCAGCGGCAGATATTTTGGTGTGTAATAATTGTGGTCAAATGATGGCAATAATGATCTGTCAGGTTTATGCCGTGTACTAGAAGAAGACATTAAAAAAAGAAGCGGTTACTTCCAGTAAGTTGACCGCAAACGTGTTCGATTTGAGTCATTATACTATCGAATTGTATGCACTCCGCAAGTGAGTACACCGTGTACACAGGGTGATGTGGTGGTGGTTTATTTTTACAGCACATTTCAACAATTCAAAGTGCTTTACATAAAACATAAATGAAACATTTGGAAATATCAAAAAAGACATACAGTACATTTTTTTAAAAAAAGAGTCAAACAGAAAATAAAAACAGGTCTACCTGGTAAATTACTGGTAAATTTCTTTAACCATATTTCTAATGGGTTACGAATAATCAAGATTTTCACCTTCCATTGTTTTGCTTTCCCGTCTCTCACACCAGTCAAATCTCGCGTACAACATCAAGTGTCCTGATGCTGAGCTGATGCTAACGGCATTGATAATATGATCTGACTTATTAAACCATAAAACAGCTTTGTTCCCGTAGGGATTACTTTTATGAATAGTATTAAGATGAAGTAGATTGTTCTAGTGTGATTTTAGTGTCTTGTTCTGTTTGTATGGTGTTGTTGTTGATATGGTTGAGAAATAGCCTAAACTTGTTCTCTGGAACGTAATTTACCTACGGGTATAAATAAAGGAACATGAACCATGACGTGTTTGAACCACAGCTGAACCACAGCATGAGTGTGAAAAGTTTCTCTGACTCACTTCTGCTTTTCACGTCTTCACCGCACGCCTTCATCTGGTTTTAACCACATCCTCAATCATCACAACATCACTTTGTTCATTTAAAATCTGGGTAGCTGTCATGGCTGACTGGCAACTCCAACACATGTATGACACATGTATGAGCATCAGGTCTTCTTTGAAATCCCTACAGTTGTGTGAAGATGACAGTTTCCTGTGAACAAGTCTGATCCAGCGCAAAATCTGAGGAGAGAGGAGAGATGCTGGGTGTCTGACTCTATATGGTACCCACTTTCGTACTTGACAATTTGTTTCTCCTGGGAATCCTGGGAACTGTGGTAAGTAATAGATTTCATGATTTTTCGTGATGTTGGTTGTATCTCTCCATAGGTAGCTGCAATCCCTTTCAGCGGTGATCACAAAGGCAGGCTCTTGAATCTGTTTTTGGTGTGCAAGCTCCCTCAATATTTTCTCTATGTTCTCCGACAGCTGTGAATATCCATGACTTCAGACAATTCCTCTTGGTCAACAAGATTGAAGGATCACTCGCTCAGACTCTGACACATAATTGAAAAAGCTCTCTACAAAGCCCAAAAACAGCCTTCTCCAGAAGTACAGGTGCAAGTTTTACAGGAAGGTACCTCCCTAATCTGCCTACACTTTCCCATTCTTGTTTGACAAAATCCTAACGTAGGTATGGCACTTTAAAGCATTTCTCGTAGTGCCCGGCTCATAAAAGTCAATCCAGAATTCTGACAGTACATCTCTCAAAACAACTCCATCATCCACAGCCTCTTCAAGCTTTCCATCAGGAAAATTAACTTTAAAAGTAGTCATCCTCCATGATACTTTGCTCAGAAAACACTTGAAAGTTCTCTAAGGCTGCGTTCAGACTGCAGGCTAATGTGACCCAAATCCAATTTTTTGCCCATATGTGACTCAGATCTGATCTTTTTATGACCAGGCCAAGTCACATGGAATCGGATCTTTTCCAGGTCGGAATTGGGCCACTTCCATATGTGGTCCAAATCTGATACACATCGCATCTTTTTAACTGAGTCTGGACACTCGGGTTGGAATTGATGCGACTTTGACGTCACTCTAGAGCAGCTATTGTCAAAGGTCTGCAGCACAAAAGCCATAATTAAATATGTGGCTTGCTTCCTCCTCTACCTCGCTATCATATGTTCACAAATTCCCTTTCTTACACCGGAAATCCAGCAGACCGTGAGCTCTCTTCTGAGTTACGTGCATGCTATTTGTCTGAGCGGACACAGTGGGGAGAGAGAGGGAGAGTGTTGTGGGGCAGATGCATTGTCCAGCACCAGAAACCGTAATGAAAAGAACAGAAAGTTGGGAACACTTGTCATAATTCGGGACAATAAAAAAAACAGGAGTGTCCCGCGAGCTAACCGGAGCTAACCTCTGTTGCTCCATCTTTTCTTCTGCAGCCTGCTGCATATGACGTCGTGTTCTTCTTCTGTGCATGCGGGTCACTTTCAGGCTGTGGACAGTTAACACTGCAGTCTGAAGGTAGCCTAAGAATCTGTCCACGTTGGAGAACAATCATTTTCTTCACTCTTTCTCTGTGATTGTCTTCTTCCTGATTAAAAAGACAGTTCCTGACAGAGAGGCAAGGTATCATCAAGACTGGAGTACTCCATCCCAGAGAAGCTTTCTGTGTGGATAATTCCACTGTTGGGCCTCACAGTCTGGCAGAACAAAGACTGGGCCTTGTGACATCTTACAGGCCTGACCCCCGCCTGTTTAATTCCCCAAAGGCCTGAATTGGAGTTATTTAAAACAAAAGGACTGTAAAACAGGCACCAAAGCCCATTTCACAGGTGTAAAATAGTGAGTCGAACCTAAAAGCAGAGCAACTATTGGCCACACTTCTAATCTTGCAGGTTGCCCCGGTAACGCTGCCGGCGTGCCCCCCTCAGGTATAAGCAGACCTGAGCACAGCCAGCACATTGTCTTTTCCACAGGGACAACTTTCTCAGCACTGAACTTTCTTTGTTCCTGAATACAGACTTCACTCGCTGGACGAGCCACTCTGTTTTCTTCTTTTTCTGATCTGATTTCGGATCCCTAAGGAAACTGTTATACACAAGATAATGTTTCATGCCTGCAGAAGGAGATGGATAAACTCTGTGCTTAACTGAGAAGATCACGTCCGTGCTCTGCCTCAGTCGACTTCACTGATTCCTGTTGCTGCCTCCAAAGAATCAGCTGTGCGGTTGAAACTACCGGCATCGTCAGAACCGAGCCGAGAAACTCCACTGGATTTCCTAAAAGGACTGAGGAATCTACTCGCTACCAAAGCGATATGTAAGAGGCTTTAGTCTGTCTGGGCAGCAGATAGTTCTATAACCTTGTTATTGTAACTTGTACAAGCTTCATGTGGTGAGTTTCTGTTCAGAAACTCAAAGGGATATTTAAAGACCGCCGTGTCTTGTTTAATTGCTGTGTGTGCTACGCACGTTGTTTGTGTCCGGTACCACTCGCTGGGCCTGACTGCTTTGTTCCTATTATGTGTGAAAACATATCAGTATTTTTATCAAGCCAAGGAACACGGCTGCTGAATGCAAGTTCACTACAGTCCTTTTCATTGATAAAGTTGTAGCAACCGCTGCTGAATGAACATTCACTGCTGGTGCCTGTAGGATAGACCGCTTTATTGTAAATAGTTTCTCTGTGCCTTTCTCTCCTCCTTCTGCTGACTAACCCCACATGCACACACCACCTGATCTCTGAAGCTAACCTGACCTGTGACCCACAGCAGGCTGGCATCAGAGGTCTCCAATTTTTTTAGTTCAGGGGAGAGAGATTTTCCGCCACCTTGATCCTGGAATCACATGGTCTGAACCGCCATCTTCATTCCAAAATCAGCTGGTAAATAGGCTTTCTGAACCCGATCTGCGACCACCCACGTGGTCGGATCCACCCCCCCCCCTTTTAGTTTCTCCCCCCTTTGTTGTATGTTTTTGTATGATTTGTTTGTTGGCTTTATTTCATTTTATTTAGAATAGTTAATAGTGATTTACTTGCTAAAGTTGTTGATCATTGATCTATGCTTGAGTTGAATAAATCCTGTTGTAATTTTAAGAAGTCGCTGCCTGTGATTATTTGTGTATAAGGTTGTAGTTGTGGTTGCCACAGCCAGTGTACGGATTAACCCTTCTCTGTTTGCCATCTGTAGGTGAACAAACCCTCTTTTAGGCTGATCATACTTGGCTCATATTTGGTTATTGGTCCCTGATTCCAGGGTGTTGCCCTGTATTTATTAATTATAATTAATAATTTTGTTGTATTAATATTTCTAGAATATCTTTCATATTCAGCTAATAACCAAACCTGACCCTATGTTGAAAAACCCAACACCGCTATCCTATAAAGCATATGCATGAAGGGATGTTTTATGACCTGGCAAACTAGATGCACCAGTTGGCTCGACTGGCGTAAAGAAAGGAAACACTCTAGAGGAAGAGGAGAGGGAGAGAGATTCAGACCACACACAGACAGACAAAACCAAAACCCACCAAGCACCTCTCACACTCTCAAAAAGGGACAAAATAAACTCAAACACACCAACTGTCACCTCCCTGCCTGCTACTTCTAGTAGGTGTAATAAAATATTAACAACTCTAAACATTCATAAAATATATATTTCAAATAATTTATCACCATTGATGAACCCCACAAAGGATATTATAGCATTTAAAAGCATTATTTGGAGGTACAATTGTTGGCAGGCATGCAGGCATGCTTGGCATCAGTGCTCAACTGATTCCTCACCATCAGTCCCTTTAGGGTTAGGTGTTTTTTCTGCAACTTCTTCTTCTTGTGCCACAGTGAAAAAACATCCCCAACCACACTTTTTCCCATTTCTCTGGCATTAATTTTGCTGGACCTGAAAGAATGTCAGGCAAAGATTTTAATTCCCTGTTTTTTTCCCACGTTTTCTACTGACTCACTGGGATGGATATGCTTTCACTTGCAATGGGCTCATCATTCACACATTTCACACAATCACTCTGATCTTCCCATATTGTATATGGTCAGATCTTATCAAACATAAACTAACTCTGGATAAACTTTTTCAGCAAAGTGGCCTGTAAGACACTTCACAATCCAAGCGGTGCACTCTTTTTTATATACAATTTTATACACTAGACACTGAAATGAGTTTATCACAAAGTTTATGTATTTATCATCTCATACATATGCTCAGTTAATTTGTTCCATTCTTAGTGGCCCATAATGTTTAGAAAAAACGCTTATCAAACCACAATAAACTCTATAGGACTTTAAATGGAAACATCTGCAATGTCTTTCTAAGATGTGTTATTTACAGTATAATGAAACTACTCTGGTATATACCTCTATACACTCACCTAAAGGATTATTAGGAACACCTGTTCAATTTCTCATTAATGCAATTATCTAATCAACCAATCACATGGCAGATGCTTCAATGCATTTAGGGGTGTGATCCTGGTCAAGACAATCTCCTGAACTCCAAACTGAATGTCAGAATAGGAAAGAAAGGTGATTTAAGCAATTTTGAGCGTGGCATGGTTGTTGGTGCCAGACGGGCCGGTCTGAGTATTTCACACTCTGCTCAGTTACTGGGATTTTCACGCACAACCATTTCTAGGGTTTACAAAGAATGGTGTGAAAAGGGAAAAACATCCAGTATGCGGCAGTCCTGTGGGTGAAAATGCCTCGTTGATGCTAGAGGTCAGAGGAGAATGGGCCGACTGATTCAAGCTGATAGAAGAGCAACTTTGACTGAAATAACCACTTATTATGCGAGGTATGCAGCAAAGCATTTGTGAAGCCACAACACACACAACCTTGAGGCGGATGGGCTACAACAGCAGAAGACCCCACCGGGTGCCACTCATCTCCACTACAAATAGGAAAAAGAGGCTACAATTTGCAAGAGCTCACCAAAATTGGAC
Source organism: Micropterus dolomieu (assembly GCF_021292245.1). Classification (NCBI taxonomy): domain Eukaryota; kingdom Metazoa; phylum Chordata; class Actinopteri; order Centrarchiformes; family Centrarchidae; genus Micropterus; species Micropterus dolomieu. The sequence continues at coordinate 23,883,438 of NC_060159.1, read as the reverse complement.
AGTTGAAGACTGGAAAAATGTTGCCTGGTCTGATGAGTCTCAATTTCTGTTGAGACATTCAGATGGTAGAGTCAGAATTTGGTGTAAACAGAATGAGAACATGGATCCATCATGCCTTGTTACCACTGTGGAGGCTGGTGGTGGTGGTGTAATGGTGTGGGGGATGTTTTCTTGGCACACTTTAGGCCCCTTAGTGCCAATTGGGCATTGTTTAAATGCAACCCGGTCCCACTCCCAAGTCGTCACATATGGACGCTTGGTCAAGAGCCATAATCGTCAGTTTGTCACTCACTAGGGATCCCTTTGACATCATAGTTCGACGTATTGAGGGAAGCCCTGTTGTGTCAGTTTTTGATGGTAAAGGCAAGTATGATATTTAAGAGAAAAGACGAAGTAAGGAGGTGATTGGGGTGGATAGAGGGCCAGAACCCGGACCTTGAAGCAGGAGAACAGGGTTCTACCCAAGTCTTTAAAAAGCAACGACAAAGGGCCTTGACCATGCGTCAGACATTTGACGAGTAGGGAGTGAGACTGTGTTGTTAAATGCCACGGCCTACCTGAGCATTGTTTCTGACCATGTCATTCCCTTTATGGCCACCATGTACCCATCCTCTGATGGCTACTTCCAGCAGGATAATGCACCGTGTCACAAAGCTCGAATCATTTCAAATTGGTTTCTTGAACATGACAATGAGTTCACTGTACTAAAATGGCCCCCACAGTCACCAGATCTCAACCCAATAGAGCATCTTTGGGATGTGGTGGAACGGGAGCTTCGTGCCCTGGATGTGCATCCCACAAATCTCCATCAACTGCAAGATGCTATCCTATCAATATGGGCCAACATTTCTAAAGAATGCTTTCAGCACCTTGTTGAATCAATGCCACTTAGAATTAAGGCAGTTTTGGGGGTCAAACACAGTATTAGTATGGTGTTCCTAATAATCCTCTAGGTGAGTGTATATAGCAATGTAAGTCGCTTTGGATAAAAGTGTCCGCTAAATGAATAAATGTAAATGTAACCATCTTTTCAGAGCACAGCTATCATTAGCATACTTATTTGCTAACAATAGTGTATTTATGCCCCAGCTATTGGATGTTTACCAATAATAATGGACAATTTACCATATAACATTAAGTATGTCTGTGAAAATTCTTAGTTAATCAGGTTATTCACATTGTATATCTGGAAGTGCTAAGTGAAGGCCAACTGGACTTGCTTTTGATCCGTGAAAATGTTTCGTCTTCTTTCTTGAAACCTTCTGGATGAGAGGCGAAACATCTAAAGCAAGTCCAGTTCAGTGACTTAGCACTTTTAGATAAACATTTCATATGTTAAACATGTTAAGAAGCAAACAGTAGCATACATGTTAAGATGCTAATGTCAGCAGGCGCAGGTGAGGCTGATAGAAGTCATTCGTTTCAGTCATGATCAATTTTGACCTGTAGATTACAAGTCAGGAGGACACCAAAGTCATTAAGATTATACTCTGGGGATCATAAATCACTGTAACAAAAATATTTCACTTTTGACCAAAGTGTGGGACTGACAGATTGACTGACGCACATTGCCATCTCTAGAGCCACACCACTGGAGTGGCTCAAACCTTTGAGCTCACCAAACATTGCAGTTGACAGGCTGACAAGCTGACATTGAAATGATGAAAGGATATGTGATGAAATGATCAGTTCACAGTGGAAAAACAGCATTCAGTTCTGCCAAGACAGACAAGTTGTATTTTTGGAAATGCTGTCAGCTGTTGTTTTCAGACGATGAGATGTTGCCTCTGCCAAGAACTGAGGAAGAAGGCATCTCACGTCAGCTGAAATCCTGAAATCTTGATATTCACATTTTGCCTGTGTATGTATGTGTGTGTGTTCAGGGATGCGACAGGGGAATGATATTGGGACACCATACCGCTCTGCCATCTACACCTACACAAAGCAGCATTTCGAGGAAGCCTTGGCTTCCAAAGATCAATACCAGAAGGTATACTCATCTATCCATCAATCAACCTTTAATCCCTCAATAACTGTCAATTCTCCTCTGCTCTCTCTCCATTACATCTCCCTCCTCTTCCTCCAGTCTTCTGTTTTCATCTTCTTCCCTGTCACACCCTTATATATAATGGATCTGTCTGTGTGTGCATATAACATTTCCCATCTACTGTATGTCCATATGCTTTTATAGACAACACACACACACAGACACACTCTCGCTCTCCCTCTGTTGAACTCTCTCCTGCTGAGACTTCTGCACCACTATCCCACCAACAGGGTTTGTTTCCATGGAAACTGACGAGGAGGAGGTTACTCTATTCTATTCTTTTCTATTCTAGTGTAGTCTGGTCTTCATTAGAGTCCCCTTTTCTCTCTTATTCTTCCCCTTGTTCGTCCCTCATTTTCTTTCTAAAGCTGTGTTTCTTTTAGCAGGATTTGTCTCTCTCTCTCTCTCTCTCTTGCTCTTTGTAATACTCTTACCTTTTACCTCCAACACTGCTGAGGGTCTAGCCTCTGAACAAATCAAAGCACTGTGTTTATGTTCTAAATGAAACACTAGCAAAATCCTGGTTCCTGTGTTCAAGCACTTCAGTGGATTTGCAACTTGAAAGCATTATTGCAGTTTTCTGTAAAGTGGGATCATTTGGACATCTTAATCGCTTTAGTTATGCCCTTACTTGTAATTCATAGCGGCCAATAAATAAATAAAAATCCATGGAATAAACAGAGATACAAAGACTTATAATACTGTATCCTTAACAAAGTACTGTTACAATACCAAAATTATACTTGAGTAAAGCCGTTTTCAGATATGGAATAAGTAACATTGCTGGTTTCATTATAATTAATTTAATTATATATGTATTAATTGTAATTTAACGTTAATCCATTCATACATTTTCACACTAATTTAATTTAATGTTATTAGAGTGCAAATTCTATCCGACATGCACATGCATTAAATTGAATTACAGGATATTTTTCTCTCTCTCTGAATTTTTTAACCTGGTGCTGCTGTGGTCTTTATGTTAATCTTTGTAACACAGAGATTCTTATTCTGGCATGAGACCACCAATTTTGTAGTTTGGCTTCAGATTGTCTGAAAGGGTCTTAAAATACTCATATAATTGCTTAAAACACAGTCAATTGCAAAGCATTTATATTAGAGGATCTTTGCACTGATTTCCCAAGGCCTGAAATTTAAGCAGCTTGTTTCCCAAAAGTATCTTTACTAAGTTAAGATAATTGTAAAATTTAATTTCATGCAGCTTGTTATATTTGAGGATGTTTCAGGGTCCAGAAAGGCCATTTGGTAGACATAAACTGGAGAACTAGCTGATGTGTGCATGTGTGCAAACGAGATTAGGGAGACTATTTGCAGATTTCTTCTAAATATTGTGTTTCCTCTTGTGTTGAGTTGAAGTATGATGAAGATGTAATTGAGAAACAAGAGAAGAGAACAAACAAAATGAGCTTGAGCAACAAGACAAAGGTTTCATGTTGTCATAAAATTCAAAATTCAAATGCTTTTATTCTCCCAGGTGGATTGACCTTCACTAGCACAAACAAGATATCACAAATTAATATCTGGATGTTCCTTGATATATGCTGTGGACTTCTTAGAGGATGAATACCAGTGGTTTTGGTGACCCTCTCACACCACCAGACATTTTCACTTGTCAACAACAAACATGACACAAAACTTTTTGTGTTAATCTAAAGGCATTTTACTGTAAAATTGATTGTTGATATTTAAGGTCTCCAGAGAATCAACTGGTTTGGGTTAATTTTTGATCTTTCTTTTTAAAGCCCTTTCACACTAGACAAAAACCCCGACTAACATCTGGCTTTTGTCTTCAGTGTGAATGGTGCAATTCATTCAATACTCATGACTCTGCAGTAGTCATGGGTATTTATTGGCTCCAGCTCCTATTGACAGTGGTGGAAACATGACACCCGGGTGGACAACCTAATTTCTGTCAGCTGTGTGACTTTATATCTGCGCTGTTACATCTTTCAGATCACACAAACACCGTAAACATACCTGTCACCTGCCACATTGCTGTTTAACACCAAAGCTACAGAGTGAGAGTGAGTCGCGCTTGGGGCTGCAAGAGTGAGTGCAGCCCTCAATTAAGTTTTAAAAACACACATTTAAGTGTCTCACATGGAGGCTCTGACACTGACAGGATACAAAGAAATGCCGGTTCAGCCTGAAAGAACAAAATCACTTATAGCGCAAATGGTCTGCTAGCACTCAACAAATAATGAAATAATACACGAAAAACAAAGCTGGGTTAAAGATTAAACTATATATTGTACAATATAGAGAACACAAGTACAGCTTTGTGGCATTTTCACGGTTCTTTGTAGGGTCTCACGATATAAATTCTAAGAGCATAACTCAGATTGACAAGAACAAATGGCAGAATCTCAGAGACCATACTTTGTGGAAGAGCACATGGCATTTTCATGGTTATTAGAATGAATAAATGATAAAACCCAGTGGTTTATTTTACTTCCACACATTCACAACATCGAACTCTACACGTACAAAAAACAAAAACAGGCAATGGGGAACGAGGTCAATCGCCTCTTTTTAGCAGGTTCACCCATGTTTAAAAAACCTGCATAAATGCTAATTTTAGTGTAAAAGGGTATAATACTACGCTTACTGTGTGTTCAGACAGAACGTGAAGCTAATTTTAAAGGATTAACCCTTTTTAAATTTGTTGACACAGTGAGCATGTGTAATGTCATCCTGAGGTCAATATTTCCATTTTTAGCTGGCAGAGAGGCTCTGAGACTTTCTTTCATATGTTGTATGAATTTAGTGAGGTGTAATGAACATTTTAGTCTCTGTGTAAATCTTTAGATTTGTATTCTTGTTAATAAAAGGACTGTTTACGTTCTATACCTTTTTGAATGAGGATCAAATTGCTAAAGCATCTTTCGTGATTTTCTTAATGCAGAGAGATCACTGACTTTCAGAGTTGTCTCATGTAGCTGTGTGTGTGTGTGTGTGTGTGTGTCCTGGTCTGAAAGATAGTTGTGGCCCGGAGCTTTTATCTATAATGGTCATGGATGGACAGAGACACACAATTTCTTTCCGTCTTTAAACTGTTTCAATCCTATGAGATACAGTTGATGGATAGATTATCTTTGTCTAAACACCACATCTCTCAGTCTTTCTAGGTTTGTTTCCTCTGTCATTTTTTTCTCACCAGATCGTCTCCCCCACCCTCTCCCGTGTGTGTGTGTGTGTGTGTGTGTGTGTGTGAGCAGTTGGCCTATAGCAAACACACTCCATGCCAAACCATCTGGGCCTTAAATCTGTCCTCTACAAAAATCGCTTTAGTTGCAATACTAAGGCACACACTCAAACACACATGCATACACACACTGTTAGGATTTGTTCAGATTATGTTTTGACACAGGTTTTGTTTTTTAAATGTCTGTAAATATATATTTGGTCTGAAGTCTCTGTATCTGATGTTTTACACAAAGCTTCTTTAAATGTGAAATTTTTCTTAAAAAGATGAGTGCATTTCAATAATTTAGTGTTTTTCTATCTCTGTTGAGAGTAGATGAATCATTTCCCTGTATTCACATCCTTACATTGACTTTGTTCAGCACCATCTTTGAAATATTAATGAATTTCTGCTCCCAAAAATCTTTCTTGAGTCTTTCCGGTTGACAAAATCTTTGTAGGTGGCTTTCTTCTCTTTGTCCCTGCAGCCATGGTGGCTAACTAATGCTAACTGCCCACGTCTAACTACTCCCTCGTTCCAAACAAACTGAAAATGTAAAATGCATCACAGCATTCAAAATATTTTCCCAGGACACGCCTACCAGACACTTCCTGAATTTGTATTAACATCCACCTCTGATCCTCATTATCCTTCTTTTCCAGCCACATTTCATAGATGCAAACATAAAATGGAGATACACAGAAAAATGATACACAGATGGAAGAAGAGAGAAATATTAGGCCAAGAGTGGTGATAAAGAGAGAAAATAGTGTGGTTAATTTGGTGTCATGGTATTGACAGGGTATTGATGTTCGCTATGCTGCCTGGCTTTATTGTATTGCTCACACAGAGAATGATTGGGGAATTTGGTGTGTATATGTGTGTGTGTGTGAGTGTGTGTGTGTGTGTGTATATATAAGGTACAACAGCACTGCAGAAAATTACCTTGCAGGCGGCTGGCGGTTGTCTGCAGCATGAAAGGAGCCTCCCTTTTCTTCTCTTGCCTCCTACCCATCATTAGGATGTGCACTGCGTCTAAAATGGCAGGTGGAAGTGGTAACTGTGTGTGTGTGCACTTGCATGCTTGCTTAATGTAATAATGTGTGCTCGCTCGGTGGGTGCAAGAATGGGTGCTAAAGCAGTGTGTACTCATTGTTCTGGCATCTCTCTCTCTTGATCCACCTCTCCTGCTACATTTTCTTTTCATGAACACATATATCTACTTCTTCAAGAAAACTTCTCTTAACACAAAACAGCTGTTTTTCTTTCCTCTGAGTTTTCTCTATCTCTTATTTTCTTTGTCTATGAAATCCCTCTCTAGCGCTTTTTAACATGCCAGCTTCACCTTTTTTCATTCCAGTTTTTCATTCCTCTCCTTGTCTCGGGGGTGCTTATCAGTATTGTTCACATTTCCCTGCTTTACCAGAGCAGTCAAGGTATTTGCATTTCAAATGAGAAATCTACTTCTCTGACATGCAAATTAATGCATGTGAATTATGCATTTATAGCAGGCTGCTAACACAGCAGCAGGACCAGCCCAATAAACGCACTGAAACACTGAACAGGCAGGGAGCATGGTCGAGGATGCTACTACATCAGTGTAATGTAAAATGCAGCCATTTTGGGCATAACAGGTGGTGTTGGATTTCATTTCTGTGCCTGTATTTTTAGCTTAAAGCCGACTATAGCCAACATTTTGTCCTGATACTCATCATCTTAAAGGAGTAGTCCACCAAAAATCTTTTTAGAATCAAAGGTGGCTCTGAAAAGAGTGTTGGTTTCTCGGAAGAGATTAGTTGTCTAATTGAATTCACAGCAGTTACAGTGGATTCCAATGTCGACCCAGTATAACAACATGTCCAAACGCATCAAAACATCCATGATGATGTGTCAAACCACTTCTGCAGCATTATTTACTTCTCTACATTGCTCTTTACGAGTATGTTCCAAACAAATGTTGTTTATTCATAAATCACTATCAAGTATTCACTATTTCTGATGGACGTTCTGAGTTGAGGAGGTGATAAGCGGAAGTATTGAACTTGGCCAGTAGTAGTCTAAGATGTGTCCCTGGACATTTGTATGTTTGGCTTTTACTCTCTGTGGAGTATTCCTTCAGAAGATGTACTGCAGACCAGAGATGACTGCATGCAGTGGAGATGTTTGCTTTGCTGTTTGTTTTTAGTTTAATTTTTGTGTTTGCCATTGGCTTCTGTTTTTCTGTTATCCTGTGTGACCTACAGTTACACAAAATCCAGTACAAAAAATACCTTTACCTGGACAACCTGCTGAAACCTAAAGTGTGTCTTAATTCCAGTCTTTCTTCTAAAAAATTATGAAGCAATCAAGCAAAAAAACAAACTTTGCGAGCAGCTTTGCCTTGTGAAGATCAGATGCTTTGACCGGAGTTGTTGTTTCTGACTGGAAAGTAAAACTCTGCAAACTGGCAAATCACGCTGAGTCTGAAACTAAAGACATGTTGATTTTGAAATTCAAGTGAAATTCAGTTACTGCTGAATGATTAAACTTGCCGTTTGGAGTGTGTTTCAGGGTAAGAAAGAACATTACTGAAGTTCTCAAATTACAGCTTGGGCAACTTGTTTGTCAAAGACTTGATTTTAAAATGTTCTTACTTATTTTTAAAGCACTAAATAATGTGGGTACAAAATACAGCACTGATCTGCATCTGTGTTAGAAATCAAGACCAATCAGGCCATCGGGCTATAGTTTGACTGATGTTCAGAAGGTTAATATTAAGATGATGGAGCAGCTTTTAGTTTCTACAATTCACATACAGTATCTGGATTAAACTTCCAGAACGGCTGAGGTCTGCTTAAACTCAAGGCTTATATCAAGGCAAGGAAATGCATTTCTGCTCCTTTTAGAATAAATGCATTTCTTCGGCTAGTAATATTTTTGTTTAGTTCCTTTTTCTCATTGTTTATTCACCCTTTTGAAAGGTACGGTGTAAATAAAAGGGCCTACTGTTTGTCAAAATCCATGTCTGAATCATAAAGTGCAACAGAGAAGAGAGTCCCATTCTGACTAACTGCTGTGTTGTACCTCCACCCTACTTACTCAAATTAAATTGTGGTGTCAGTACAGGAAGTGATGAATCAAACAGCAGGGAGCAAACAGACTGTCCATTAAAAGCTGAACTTGCCAACGTTAGATCTTCTGTGTCTCTCGTCTCTTTGGTATTTTCTGTTATAGAAGCATCACAGACCCTCTGCGTTTGTTTGCTGACATCTTCTTTAACAACTTGAGAGTGCTGACGTCAATGAAGTTTAAAATGGTTTTCAAACAATTACCTCTCACTAACTATTAGAGGCACCAATGTGTGAAATTACCCAGCACCCCTTTAAGTCTGATTGTTTTTTAGTACTAAAAATAAACAGAGAACTTTGTAGTATTTCCCCAAGGAGTTATTTCTACTCAAACTGGAAGTGCATTCTTAACAGGAATTGTACCATTTAACATTAAACCTGTTTGCAAAATGAAGCATCACACTTTAAAAAAAACATATTTAAATCTTCTTTTTTTTTACCGTTGTTCTTTGCTGTCTCTGCCTTCTTTGCACTTAATGTATAGATTTGTCTAGTTGTTGATAGTCATGCAGTCTGTGCCTTGACAATCACTGACTGCTATATTGCTGTTTTTTATTGTTTTTACATGACTTTTTATACAGTCCTAATCTTTCAGAGATATGATAAAAGATTTAAATGTGTAGCATTGTTGCTACATCAAGATTTCAATATGCTATCCCGCTTCTGCCCTCACTATGCATGGTGCTGCACAGCTATGCTTAAAGCTAAAGACATTTCCAATAAAGGGAGTAGACAGGAGTAGGCCTTTTCAGAAGCAATTGTCACAACAATAGTTAGAACTGAGGTATTGTAAAAATGAATTAGTACAATAACTGGAAACTGGATTCACAAAAGTTCAGAGTTTTACGTGTCCCACTAGAAGTATAACAAGCGAAAGGTTAACATCAGTCCCCAAAGTCCAACACAGAAATGAATCTAGGAAACATACACATCCATGAGGGTTAGAGGGTAAAAGTACAGAGTAAAATAGGCTTGCCCAGCAGTAATTAAAGCAAACCTATAATGCTTTTCCGTATTCTCTGTCATATCTATAATGTTACAGTGTCAGATGTTCATGTTAAACGTGGCCAAAGCTTAAAGAAACTAAATTCTGCTAAATCGCAATACAAGAGTGCCTAACAAACGATGGTCCAACAGTCAGTATTCGCTTACATCTTACAAAATGGCGGCTGTAGCAATGTCATTTAAAACTGCTATGAAAGTCTGCCAGCAGACTGATCATTTAGTTTTAACTGTGCTCCTTGCCAGCCTGTAGATGCTCCAGGCCCCAGGGGCCACGTGGGACCACCTGTGCAAAGGAGAAGCACCCAGCAGGGCTTCAGGTCCTGGCCAAATACCCGAGGCCTGCATGACCTCTGGTTCTCTGGCTAATGAACAAAATAGGATGGATGTAGGAGCGGAGGGTCTGTTGGGTGAAGTAAACACTGGTGATACTTGTTAGATGAGAGCTTTAATTAAAATGGGTGCTTTCCAGTCAGTGTCATTTACCTCGTGATATGATGGATTTGATAAAGTTGGATTTGATAAAGCTGTGCCGAATGTCTCTGACAGACTTTGACTTAGTCAAAATGACAGTATGTCTTGATCTTTTATTATTAATAAAATGCTTCTTCACTTTGAATTAATTTAAAACATTTCTGTAAACTATCATGTATAGCTGAAACAACCTACTTAATCACAGGATATGGAACATATAATTAAGCTGTAAATTATAGTATGCGATAGTTCTTCAGTTGAGTACTCAAATTAAATGGGACATCCGGTTATTAAATATATATTTAACCTGAATACTCAGCCAGTAAATGAAGCAGTCACATACACTTCTAACCAGATGTAACCATGGAACAATGTTGACTGTACCTTAATCATGGCTGGATCGAAAAGGTGAGGTGATGTCATCAAGAAACACTGATAACGATTATATACATGTATGTCTTATGTTACGTATTGACATGTCTGACTTTACTTACAGCTTCCTGTTTTCTAAAAAAACCAAAAAACATCAGAGACTCTGGGTCTTTATCCCTTTCTGTGCAGACGTCATGTCAGAAGAACAGCAGCTTTTTAGATAAAACATGTTGATGTTGAACCCAATGTACGGGGGGGTGCATTGGGCTCCACAATATGAGGAAATGATAAGCTTTGCTGTAAACATGCATGTACACATTAAAAAAAAAAACAGTAACACCCCCCCATCAGGAATTCACGAGTTTCACCAGTTTCACAAGTGTGTGTGTGTCTTTTCTTGCTTGCCTTGTCTCTTTGTTTCCTTTAACTTACCCACACACCATCTGGTTGAGTAATTTATATCACGAGGAGAAGGTGTTATCACCAACTTATTCCTTGTGACTGTGTGTGTGTGTGTGTGTTGTCTGTTTTCCTCAATATCAGTACCTTGAGCTACACATGTATTTTGATGTTTGATGATGAGTTATTGAAACAAAACCAGAATATCTGCATTTGTTTCCACTTACAATCCTCCAAAAGTAGGGGCGATTCAAATAAAAACACAACTTTTTAAGTTTTTAACATTGTTCAGATCAAATAGAACTTAATTTCCAATCATACACTCTATTATTGTTTTATTGTGTATAGATATGTTCTTGGCATATTTCCTGATTTTTAGCCAGTTTATAAATTCATAAAGTCTTTATTGCTGCTTCTTTCAGGTACTAACAGAGGAAGGTTTTGGTTCGATTACAACAGAAATAGCGGAAAACAAGCCATTCTACTATGCTGAGGATTATCACCAGCAGTACCTGAGTAAAAACCCTGATGGATACTGTGGTCTGGGAGGGACAGGAGTCTCCTGTCCAATAGGAATCAAGACGAAGACATAGCTAGCCAATGACCAAGAACCATCTCCAATCTGTTCAGTAAGGATGCAACGATGAAGTGCTTTTTAAGATTTAAAATGCATATACCAAATACAAAAAGATTAAAGAATCTGACTTTTTAAAATCTTTTATTGATGAATCCAAGTGCTCCATTTCTGAAAAGAATCTAGCTATGATTGTCAAAAGCTGTAGCTCAGTTTGTGCTGAAAGAAAAACACTCAGTGCAGATTTGTGCCTGATGTAACTCACAACATAAACTGCAGACAAGAGGCTGACAAAGACTGTCAGTCTTCTCAGCTATTTGCTAATAATAAATGTATGTATCTTATATGTACTGCAAAAGTGATACAACACGTCAACACGTGAAAGACAAAATATACTCCTTAACATTGCAATACAATTTCATATGTTAGATATATGAAAGTGTGTGTCATTTAATGCAAACCTGTAAGAGGGTTACATAGAATGACCAGAATTTGTTTATCCACATTTCATAGATTTGTTTTGAATAACAACTGCAGATAAAAAGTACGTCTGTAGAGGAATAAAACATAATAAAATCTTCTGAAATCCGAAATCTGTCTCTTTTCAGTTTCCTGACTTGTATTTGCTGTTTAAATATATTCTCACTGTACTATGCATATCATTTTGGAAAGAAAATAAATAAATAGTACATTAAATTATCCACTAGAATATCTTTTTGGCTCACAGATCACTTTATTCAGTATGTAAAACGAATGTTCAGCCTAGGAGAAAATGGTGAATTTAATAAATTGCTGTTTCTACATTAACAAAGTCAGCTTAATGTCATGGGTTTGCTAATCCAGATCAGAAGATTCTCTCTGCTCCCTTAGCTACCTGGATGGTTTAAGCTTTGTATTATTTTCTGTGGCTGCAGACTAGGTGAAAAATGTATTTATATGTTTGCTCTTTTGTGGCGTGGTGTGTGCTGTGTTCTGGGCATGATTTTGGATGACCTCCTTTCTCTGATCTTTGCCTGAAGTAATGTTCTAGTTCGTGACTCATCTGTCATTGCTGTTAATCTGCATGCATGTATGTTTGTACAGCACGTGTGTTTTGATGGTAAACCACACACCAGCAAGAGGAGGAGTGTGTTTAGTGCCAGGCCCTCCAAAGCTTGGCATCGCCATCACAGAGTCAGAAAAAAAGCAAGAGAGGGACGAGATCAGTCCCTTTCGAAATGGCTAAGCGCCATCTTGGACCTAGACTACGTTGGATCGCCTCCATGATGCAGGCTGCAGGACCACGGCTCAACTGGCTTTTCAAAGCCAAATCTGACCACTATTTTGGGAAAGAAGCTAATGATGGCTGAGATTTTGTTCAAATATTCATTTAAATTTGTCCAATTTGGTTTTACGTTAAAGAAAATAAAGATTGTTAACATTTGCTCCTTTAATCTTTGTGAATGTGTTTTTTTGTAACGGAAAAACATCGTTCAATAAACTATCAGTGTAGAATTGATCAATTCTATAATAAAATGTGTTGGCAAGAAATATATATGACCACATTTGATTTCATTTGAAATCTTTATTTCGAACATGCAAGAGAACGTATATAAAAAATAACAATAAAAATAAATTAATAAATGAATAAAAAAATGTTTAAAAACATAGGAGAAAAAAACAACAACAGATGAGCAGCAAACAAAGTACACTTCTTTCCTGTGTTAACATACTTCTATCACATGTGCGAAAAGGAGTAGAAAGAAGTAAAACTTATGTACTCCTACCCCTTTAATTCTTACATTCCTTCAATTTACAATATTTATATTATTATTATGTTGTTATATAAATCCATATATATATATATATATGTATGCATACATACATACATTTTTTTTTCATATACACAATATTAAAGTGACCACTGAAAAGTATTTATTTATCTGACCTTGATTATGTACTTATTCAAACAGCAACAACAAAAAAACTAAACTAAACAACAAACAAAAGACAAAAAAACCCAAACATAAACAAAGGAGCACTTCTACTTTTACTACAGTGCTTCTCGATACCTCCTGAAAACCATTTCTTTGTACATTTTTTTGAAAAGGAATGTGTTTGGGCATTGCTTTAGGTTCTCATTTAGTTTACACATTCAATTCAGGTTGACGTTTTGCTACAGCAAACTTTTGAAATGTTGAGCTTCGACTGCATAAATGGTTCTGATAATTGACAAGTTATCACTTAGCATCAACAAATTACAGACTAACCTCCTTGTAGACCACCTTGCCCTGTACCATACATCCATATCGTATGAAGATGATGATTTTTTAGGGCAATATTGGCTCAATAAATATCAGTGTGACCCCCCAAAACAACCCCTTTGTTCTGTCAGTGTTTGCTGGTTGTGTTTGTGTTTGTGAGTTGTTTAAAGAACAATACCTCAGAGTCCTGTGAATTTTAAAAATCTCAATGTGGTTTCAATTAACTTTTCTCTTGTGAAAGGGTATTGCATTCGCTTGGTCAAAACAAACCATAAAATTTGCCTGTGAAGTAGCTGTAGTGCCTCGCCTGGAAAAGGGATACCAGGGTACTCTTCTGGAGCCAGACCTCGGAGGGGAGCTCACCAGCAAGCGTCTGGTGGCCAGGCTTTGAACCATGTGGCTTGGTCGGACACAGCTCGAAAGATCTACATAGAGCCACCGCCCTGTGGGCCCACCACCTGTAGGGATTGGCATAGGGACGTGGAATGTCGCCTCTTTGGCGGGAAAAGAGCCAGACCTGGTGTGGGAGAAGTGGTACCAACTAGATATAGTAGTATAGGCTAACCTCTTGGGCTGGACTCTCTCCTTCTCTGGAGTTCCCCAGGGTGAGAGGAGCTGGGCGGTTGTGGGGATGTTAACTAGCTTTCAGCTGAGCATTGCTGTGTTGGAGTACAGGTAAGAGAAGGAGAGGGTTGCCACTACGCAAGGAAGGTCATGACTGTTGTGCATGCATATGCACTGAACAGCAACTCAGAGTACCAGGCCTTCTTGGAGAAATGATTGAGAAACTGGGTAGGGAGTGATTGGGAGAAATGGCCTGCCTGATCTGAGCCAGAGTTGTGTTTTGTTATTGGACTTCTGTGCTAGTAATGGATTGGCCATAATAAACACCATGTTAGAGCATAAGTGTACATGGTATCAGAACACTGTTCGTGGCATCTTCAACTACCACCTCTGGAAGAATTTCTTGCACATCCCTAGGGAGGTTGGGTACATGGAATCTGAGTGGGCCATGATCAAAGCCTCCATTTTAGAGGCGGCTAGCAGGAGCTGTAGTCAGAAGGATATTGGTGTCTGTTTTGGTGGTAACCTAAGAACCCACAGGTGGATTGAGGAAGCCTTCAAGCTGATGAAGGAGGCCTTTGGGCTTGGTTGGCACAGGTGTCTCCCGAAGCAGTAGACAGGTACCGGGATGCCCGAAGGGCTGCAGCTTCTGAGGCCGCTGAAGCAAAACCCGGGTGTGGGAGGAGTTTGGGGAGGCCATGGAGAGTGACAGGTTTGAGAACCTCAGAATTGTGTCTCTGCTTTTTGCAGGTTACATGGTTCTGTTGGCCTCATCAGACTGTGACTTCCGGCAAGCACTGGAGCAATTTGCATCTGAATGTGAAGCTGGTTGGGACGAGGGTAAGCACCTCTAAGTCTGAGGCCATGGTTCTCTCTTGGAAAATGGTGGATTGCCCCTCCAGGTTGGGAGTGAAGTACCCCAAGCGAAGGAGATTAAGTATCTCTGGATCTGGAACACTGCAAAATGGAGCACGAGATGGACAGTGTACCGGACTATTGTGTTGAAGAGGGAGCTGAGCCAGAAGGCAAAGCTTTCTATTTACCAGTAAATCTATGTTCCAACCCTCAGCTATGATCATGAGCTGTGGGTGGTGACTGAAAGAACGAGATCACGGACACAAGCGGCCAAAATGAGTAAGGCTGGGCTAAGCCTTAGAGATAGGGTGAGGAGCTCAGACATCCGGAGGGAGTTTGGAGTAGAGCCGCTCCTTCACATTGAAAGGAATCAGTTGAGGTGGTTCGGGCGTCTTATAAGGATACCTCCTGGGCACCTTCCTTTGTGGTCTTCCGGGCACGTCCGACTGAGAGGAGACCCAGAACGCCTTGGGATGTCTCAGGAGGAGCTGGAAAATGTTGCTGGGGGGAAGGATGTCTGGAATACCATACTTAGCTTTCTGCCACGTGACCCAACCCTGCATAAGCGGACGATAAAAATGGATGATGATATCATTTCTGACAAATGACTCAATGTACTTATTGGACAATATTCAGAAAATGCTCTGTAAGATGTGATGAATGATAATTAATATCGGATATGATGATGTGTGCTTGTATAAATTCATTTCAAAGGTTTCACACAATTATTAAACCAATTTTTATAATAATGTTGGGCATTAAAATGTAGGCACTTTTTAAAAACGATGTAATCCCCTTTGCTGACTTTTTATTTCATCAGGATCAGTTTAAAAAATAGCAGGCGTTACATATTCCCACTGCTAGTATAGTATAATCAATACTAGAATACTGAACAGAATGTGAACAGAATTGAACAGGACATAGCTTTTTGTTTTAAGGAACTCCTAAAACATTAACAATCTCTAAATCTTATACTACACATAGAGCATACAGACAACATGATTATATGTTATATTAGCCCCAATTGAACACTGGGTCTGAATCCAGAACACATTATTATGCTGCCATCATGTGGTATGTCCAAGGTATGAGCACATGGATCTCTGAAGTAACATAAACTAACACACAGAATTTGAGACGCCTGAGAAAGTAAGAATTCACACAAAAACCATTTCAGATGTCACAATGTAATGCACCAATGGTGACATTACTGCAGATATTAACAAGTCCCCCTTCCCTTTCTTTTTGGATGAAGAAACACTGACAAAAGATCTGTGCAAATTTTGCCACATAACCTATTGCTCACATATTTACATTTTATCAACGAAGACTTGTTTGGGTGTAACAGAAAACGCATAGGCTGAAATGTATTTTCTAGGACAAAAAATAAAATAAAACAATATCTAAAGGTCTAATTATAAACATTTATTTCTTGCGCCGCCAAGAAGCAAACGGCAGACTTTTGGTTATTCATTATTCTATCATTTAGCCTATATTTTACCTTTCAGAGGAGAAAATAAACCATAAAACCATCAAAACGAATTATTATCGGTTTATTTTGAAGGGTTAGTTGTTTAATGGTGTGGTCACCATGATGCCTGGTAACGGTAGCAACAGTAAACGTCCCTCAACTGTAACTCAACTCAGCTTGATCCAAGACGAAAGGTAACTGACTAACATTCAATTTAAAAAAAGTAGCCTAATTTAGGTGTCAATTGTCACTGCTTCATGAAATCCTGACTCTCCTTAGAAGAGAAATTCGAAGGTTGTTAGTTACTAGTAGGCTGCCGACTTTGACACACTGGTTCGCTACAAGTTTGACATTAACTTAAGGCTAAAACATTTTGATTCATTAATTGACTGACTCTGTTTGTACAGTAAACTTATAGATTTTTTTAAAATGTTAGTTTGGTGTTCGTTGAAAAGTTTTGAAAGTCCCATTAGTTATACTACTGTAGTTAGTCATTTTCATTTTCATTAGGCATTTTAATTTTTTTGGACTAATGTTTGAAATAGCCTAACTCAAGTCAGTTACTTGACACATTGCCATTAGGCAGTTCTGAAGACATTTCCACATTGCTCATGTATTCAGAAATATTGAAAAGTGGTGGAGGAACATAGGAGCTCAGATTTGGGGTGTGAAGAGACACTTAGCTCGTGAAACAACACATGATATGCGATATTAAGGTTAAGAGATCAAGATGAATAATAATTAACAATAATTTTGATCAAATTTTGATTATTAAACACTTCATTTCCTGCATTCTGGTGAAAGTTTCTGCACCAATTTATGGTGGAAATGTTTTTATTTATGTAAAGTACACACAAAATGCAGGTATCATGTGACACTAGAATATAAGTCAGGGCAGCTCTCAGGCATTCTTTGTTGCTTTCAGATCTGTTTCTCCTGTAAATCAGCTTTTCTCATGTCATATCATCCTTGCTGAGGCAGCACATATGTAAGCAAGATTTAATTCTCCCTACTCTTTTGTTATGTTCACAAGGAGAGAACAGAAAACTTGGCCAAAGAAAACTGTATTGAGAAGTTGTTAATGTTACTGACTGGTGCATGCATGGTTTTGAATCATTTTATAATCAGTAGCTTGTTTTTGTTTTGTTTTTTAGCTTAATTTACTTTTTTTGGACAATGCACATTTGTTTCTTCTATATTTTAATTGTATTGCATGTTTTCTGAATGTTTGTTTTAACAAATTATGCTTTAATAAAGTGATGGGGACAAAATCAACATTTCAAAAAGTGGTGGGGACATGTCCCCAGCGTCCCCAGTGTAAAAGACACCTATGGTTGCAACCTGTTTTCCTAGTTGCTACCTTGCTCACTTATCAACACCAAGTTAGAGAAGTGGCTAACAGCAGGTTAACATTATGCAACACTTTGCCAAAGCTAATGGCATGTCACTTGGACTCAGATATACCCATTTGACTATCCATCATTATAATGTATATATGCTATCAAGCAGGAGTCTTCTGTCAATATTTTAAAATACACAACTCAAGTTTCAGTTTTTCCATAAGACTAAAGAAAGAACCCTAACTGTGGGAAAAAATCAAGTTAAAGAAAGAGTTAAAGAAAGGCTAGCAAGGAGAGGAGGTAGGGCTGTAGTTCTCTAGGCCTATATCTTAATTTTAGTGTAACACATTAAGTAATGAATTAGGCTTAAGGGTCTGCATTAATTATTAGCATATATATTCCCACTACCAGTTGCTTTGTCCCACTTTTGAGAGTGATTCTCAAACACAAACAAATATTGTTTCAGGCACAGGGTGGCACTGTGGCATTTTTATATTAATTATAATCCATTTGTATTTTTTGTAGCTGGCGATTTTCCGATGAAGACAAGCTCGGTACAAAGGAGTTGTGTATAGGTTGAGTGAGTATCGTCCAACAATGTCTGCTGAAATACCCATGGAGAGACTGTACCATAGAACATGCACAGACTCAAATCAGTCAGTTCAGTCTCCTGCACATATCCCACCTACTGGAATCAGCAGGGTTGAGCACCAAGAGGGTAGACTCGGTTTGCTGGCCTTACAGGGTGAACCAGTGGTTGGCAAGACTCACCCTACCTTCTCCTCTCTTCTGAGCCTCGATGATGCTATCCCCACTGGACAATACCAGCCAGATGCCTTTCAGGCCGGTAATCAGACTATGCAACAAGTAAGTGTGACATTTCTGTATTATACAAACTGTCAATGATCAAATGAAAAGTACAAAATATGTTCATTCAGTAAAATTGGTTATTGACTTACAATGGACTTTGAAAACAGTGTCAGTTTCTCAGAATCGATACAGAAGAAATCAACTGCAGAAGAAGCAAACAACTACTGTATTTCTTAACAACATTAGCCTCATTAAACCAGAATGCCTTCCAGCCAAAACACGTTAGACACACACATCTTATCACAGCAGGTCCTTGCATGTACAGTGAGGAAAATAAGTATTTGAACACTCTGCTATTTTGCAAGTTCTCCCACTTAGAAATCATGGAGGGGTCTGAAATTGTCATCGTAGGTGCATGTCCACTGTGAGAGACATAATCTAAACAAAAAATCCAGCAATCACAATGTATGATTTTTTAACCATTTATTTGTATGATATCTGCAAATAAGTATATGAACACCTGTCTATCAGCTAGAATTCTGACTCTCAAAGACCTGTTAGTCTGCCTTCAAAATGTCCACCTCCACTCCATTTATTATCCTAAATTAGATGCACCTGTTTGAGGTCGTTAGCTGCATAAAGACACCTCTCCACCCCATACAATCAGTAAGAATCCAACTACTAACATGGCCAAGACCAAAGAGCTGTCCAAAGACACTAGAGACAAAATTGTACGCCTCCACAAGGCTGGAAAGGGCTACGGGGAAATTGCCAAGCAGCTTGGTGAAAAAAGGTCCACTGTTGGAGCAATCATTAGAAAATGGAAGAAGCTAAACATGACTGTCAATCTCCCTCAGACTGGGGCTCCATGCAAGATCTCACCTCGTGGGGTCTCAATGATCCTAAGAAAGGTGAGAAATCAGCCCAGAAATACACGGGAGGAGCTGGTCAATGACCTGAAAAGAGCTGGGACCACCGTTTCCAAGGTTACTGTTGGTA
>NC_060159.1:23807952-23863876 GCF_021292245.1 Micropterus dolomieu | reverse complement strand
TGCACTGTATTAAGGAGAGGATGACCGGGGCCATGTATTGCGAGATTTTGGGGAACAATCTCCTTCCCTCAGTTAGAGCATTGAAGATGGGTCGAGGCTGGGTCTTCCAACATGACAATGACCCGAAGCACACAGCCAGGATAACCAAGGAGTGGCTCTGTAAGAAGCATATCAAGGTTCTGGCGTGGCCTAGCCAGTCTCCAGACCTAAACCCAATAGAGAATCTTTGGAGGGAGCTCAAACTCTGTTTCTCAGCGACAGCCCAGAAACCTGACTGATCCAGAGAAGATCTGTGTGGAGGAGTGGGCCAAAATCCCTCCTGCAGTGTGTGCAAACCTGGTGAAAAACTACAGGAAACGTTTGACCTCTGTAATTGCAAACAAAGGCTACTGTACCAAATATTAACATTGATTTTCTCAGGTGTTCAAATAGTTATTTGCAGCTGTATCATACAAATAAATAGTTAAAAAAATTATACATTGTGATTTCTGGATTTTTCTTTTTAGATTATGTCTCTCACAGTGGACATGCACCTACGATGACTATTTCAGACCCCTCCATGATTTCTAAGTGGGAGAACTTGCAAAATAGCAGGGTGTTCAAATACTTATTTTCCTCACTGTAGATACTGGTCACTCTGTGTAAACCAGCACATGCTCTCTCTTTGTGCATGTGCATATATCCACAGGAGTCCACTGAACATCAAACATTGATTGATACTGATAATACTGTTCCATGTAATCAGGCATGTTCACTTTTAGTTCAATTCTACTTGCCACTAGGCAGCAGTAGAACATCAGATTATTGTTTAATTGTCTGTCGGCAGGCTCCAGATCATCCATGTGAGGTGGTTCAGCAGCAAATTGAGCAGATCCACATGGTGCTACAGGAGCAGGGTAGACTGCTGACTCTACTTGGAACAGGTCTGTGTTGAACAGTACACACTGCTGTTAAGGCTAGAAAAGAGAGGATTTTCTCATTAAAAACCCAGGATGGATCCTTGCATTTTATCTATTTAGTTGGAACATCTGGTAGTGACGTTAAAAAAAAAAAAAAAAAAGGCATAATTATGGCACACTTTTAGCCACTTTTGGCCTTTTTAGTTTCTGACGTGTATGCCTAGAAAATGTAGGTGTTATGTTTTTAATTGTTTTGCATTTGCCAAATAAAATAAATCTATGATCCACAGTTTTATAACCGGCAAATGTGTTTACAATTTAGCCTATAATGTGTTCTTTACAATTTTATATTTAACAAAACAAAAGCGTTGCTCACTTGTTGAATTTAGAAGAACTAACAGCCAGTGCAACACACAACTAACCACAACTAATTTCCAACAAACTCAAATCTTAACACACAGAGCAGATTCAGTTAGGATAAATCTATAATAAATGTTTCTCTTTCTATCCTATCCACTTATCTTAATGAGATAAATCCTTTAAAACTGCTTTCAGTCTGAAGACTGTTGAGACATTAAACCATTACAGACTTTATAAAAGCAGACAGAGTATGGCATGGATTTGTTTGTCTTTGTATTAATACTTTTCTCTGTTGTTTTTGCTGCTGCCATGATATTCCTGCTCTGAGGCTGCTAGTCTCAACTTTACAGCCACCACCAGCTTTCCTGTTGCGACAAACGGCAATCTCCGGAGCTGAAAATAAAGCCAACGTGGAAATGGCAAAAACTGCACTTCAAATGGCCACTTAAAGATGGCTCCAAAATTGAGTCAATCCCCGTAGACCCCCCATGTTAAAATGGCCAACTTTACAGCAAAGATAAACATGTTTACAGCCTGGTATGAAAAAAAGGTTTTGGTCTCTAGATAATTTTCCCCTTCATGACAACTTCGTTAGGGTGAGTTTCTATATAACTCACCCATTTAAATGATATTAAGGCTCAAAGTTATGCATAATTAAGGACGTGGCCACTTTGAGTGACAGGTGGGTGTCCTCTCAGGTGGCTAGCAGCTGGATGATTTCCTCAGCACCTACTCTGCTCCCATTTTTGGATTAGCCAGAGTCAGGCACTGCCAAGACCACCCACATGTAGCTTCACAATGGCTCTTCGGAAACCTATAGGTGACGTCATGGACACCACCACCATGTTTCAAAGAGTCCCACACAGCCTGCCCAGAGCAAAGGGTACATGACTCAAAATATTCCAAATTCTTTGTTCTTCATTCTTTGTCTAAATGAATGGCTAATGCATACACAGGATCTCCGTGGGCTGTTTCAGTTTGTTGTATGCGGGCTATTGCAGATAACTGATATGTTCAGTTAAGTGTGACTGGAGTTTTTACCAACAGAGTGCAAATACAACCTGAACAAACTGTAGAACCAAAGGGGTTGAAAATTGAGCCTGAAGAGGCCGAACAAGAAGGTCAACATTTAGACATTGTCATGGTACAACAGGGATGTGGAGGTTTTTTCTTTTTGTACATGTTTGGTATAGTGTTGCATCATTAGAAAAAGAGGAGGGTGTAGTGTTTGTGGAACAAACACTTTGTTTATTTAAAAGATCCAGACGGACATGAAACATCTTACACACGTTTCATACCACAGTATACCGTGAAACTGCTGCAACCCTTTTTTGAGTAATGTTAGAAAACATAGTGGCGTTCACAATAGCTTGCACTGAAGGAAAACCCCAGTGAGGACAGGTACTTACTTACTACAGCTACTTTGAAGTACTGATGATGAACACAAATATAGAGTTTCCTTTGTGATGAATGAGAACTATGGAAACACTGTAAGGGTAAACATGCTGTACAGCATGTTGGGGTTTTTCTACACTTTACTGCTGAGTACTTTGTAGTTATTGCAGATGCCAGCATGTTCAGTAAAATGCAATTGTCAAATCCTAATAAATTAAAATGCCTTAAAATAAAAAAAAGTCCTGTGATTTTGCATACTGTTACATTAGATCAGGTGGCTGCCACATAATATGAAGCCATATGAGTGGACTAGTATCTCAGTTTTACACAAGTACTGGTTAATCCACTGTACACCCACACTAGTGTTTGCAGTTATTATGACTGAACAACCCTCTTCACAGGATTGTATGCTGTGTTCAGACTGTGCCTAACTGACACCTCCCTGACTTCTTCATTGACCTCTCGTACTACTTTCTTTTGTTGTACCTATTTATTCTGTGTACTTGAAAGCAGTTTTTAACTTACAAGTTTTATATAACACAGTATTGAGCACACATCAGTATGGATTTCTCTTTGAAATAGTTCTTGAAACATTCTAAAGAAGATTAGATCAATAAATTATATTATATTGAAAACCTCTGTCCTTTATGCATTTGATTCATAATCTCAACATGATGTCGTGTTTTACAGGGATTGTTCATTCCACAACCTAAACACAAACAAGCGTGGTCGACTTATTTAAATCCAACCTTTTGGATTTGTACTCGTGTCATATGCGTGCAGAAGAAGCTTGTGACAGGTGGATCAACATTTAAATATTTTGTTTCACTGAAGTCAAACATCAGGTTACATACTAATAATTTAAACACCTTTGACATAAACTTGAATTGCTTTAAAGCTGTGCACTTACTAGCAGACTTTCCTACAAGTGAAATCTGCTAGCATGACACTTTGTCCCAGGCATGATGTCATATTGCACAAAAGAACTTCTACAACCGAACACATGTATAGATAGAGTTTATTTAGACATATTTTAATTGGGTAAGAAAAATAAAGCATTGCAGAAAATATCACAAATATCCGGTCAGAACGTGTGTGTTGTTTACACTCAAATGTAGCGCTTGGCATCCTAGTTACTTGCTTTGTGGGATTGCTTTACATAATGCTCACAATATTATGTTAAATGTACTTTCTAGTATTCCGACCACTCAAAGTGCTTTACACTACAAGTCAGCATTCACCCCATTCATCACACATTCATACACTGATGGCAGAAGCTACCATGCAAGGTGCCAGCTAATTACTGACACACACTTACATGCCATTAGAAACAATTTGGGGGAAGCTGGGGATTGAACGGCCGATCTTCTGATTAGTGAGCCACTGTCAAAACTCTTTAAACTCAACCTTGAGCAAACTGTGGGCTTGTGCAACAGACGGATTAGCGGATGTTGAAAGGAGAACCGTGTGGACTCAACTACTGCGTGCATGGTTGGCATTAAGAGAAAATGTGTCTTGCATGATGCAGGTACATACAGAGCTGTCAATGCTGTATCTCTGATCAGATAAGATGCTTAACGACTTTTATTAGCATGCATCAGATGTTAATAGTAAGCCACTGACATGTTTTGTTAAAACATGGACATCTTGCTTGTTTTTTAAATACCTTTTATAAAGCATCAGTAATGGTGACGATAGTATTCACATACTCAGTTGTTTACTTTGTCAGCAGTTAGATTTCTCTCTTAACCTGTTTATTATAGTCGGTGTCGGTGGAAATGAGCATTTTTGGGCAGTGGTTTGGACTCTTGTGCTTGTATTTCCTCCCACACAAAGTAGGTCTTAGACATGAAACATCTTATTTGACAATCTTATCTGTCTCACTCTCCTACACTCTCTTTATCTCTGTCTCAGTCTCTCTTGAAGGTCTGATGTTTCCTGCCTGTGTTCCCTTGCGTTGGATTAGCTTGCCACCTGCCCAGACTGTCAAGAGTGCTGAGAAGGTCTGTACTTTATAACTGGTAACATATATAAAATATATAATTCAATAGATATAAATATATAATATAATATATATTGAAAATGGTTTGGGCTTTAGGATTTTAGAGAGGAACAGTATGTTTTTCCTCCATGGTTCTCTCTCACTGCTCTTATCAAGCAGACACACAGAGTTAAACTTAAGAGCCAGATATGCTTCTAGGGAGTGGGTAAAGACCAAACCAGAAGCTGATAATACAGTATGCCAGGTCTGTCGTCTGTCAGCTCGTTTTGTAGATCTTGAGAAGTACCAATGTGGCCTGAAATTCAACCAGTGAAAAAACATACTTACCAGAAAAGTTTAATAATGATGACGTTTCATTCCTTCTCGAATCTTCGTCAAGTCCGAATGTTTGAAAAATGGAAACCACACCCACAATTATATTACATCCCCACCAAAAGGCTGACAAGCTCTATGTGGGCAGGTGTGGTTGACCAGTAATACAAATAGTAATACAAAAGCCATACTTAAGAATATCAACATATATAAATATATATCATTTATTTTATCAGATCTGTCATCCCATATATCAGAATCTACATCACCTTGCAAAATATGTTGTATTAAGTTAGAGAAGAAATCTCATATTCATGTACAGAAATTGGTTCTTGTCCCCTTTTCATGAAAGATTGGCTCGATCAAATCATAATAAAAGACAAAAGCCAACCTGCTGTATTATATAAACAGTACTGTGCAAAAGTTGTAGGCAGTTGTGGAAAATGCTGTAAAGTAGCAATGCTTTCAAAGATAAGACCTATTAATAGAATATATTTATTATAAATGTATTCATTTAACAAATAGCAAGATGTGTTATTGCAAGAGAAAATGTTAGATCTCTTCTGCTGACCTCTGGGTGTGAGAGTCTGGACTGTGAAAATATAAAAGCTTTGTCTTTGGAGTAAGAAGGTATTTAAATTGCCATTTATCTTTTGTTTTTAGTTTTGCAAAGTTCTTAAATATTGGCCCAAAACATTGTTTTTTGGCAGCTTCAGTAGTGTTAACAGTATCAACTTTCGTAATTGTATCAATATATCACTCTCTGCTGTCTACTTGAATCCCTGCCGAAATGTCTTATCGCTTTGTCAAAGCACTTTGTAAACTTATTATTATTATGTCTTCTTTTTCATGCTTCCCTGTCCTGTCTTTCCATCTTCTTTGGGCTTGTGTGTGGCCCACAGCTCCCAGTTTTCCCCGTATCATCTCCATCAGATCAAAGGAGGCCTGAAAACCATCCTGTCCCCAGATGTCCCGGCCAGGGTAAGAACCAGCTACTGGCTCGCAACACTGGTTATGCTGAAAGACTCGAACTGGCAAACTGATATGAACGGGCTGAAAGCAAATAGATCATATATTGAATTTTAAGTAAAATTTAGAAGTAAAAATCCGAATGCTGTTGTACCAAAATCACAATTTTTCAATTTAAATTTCACTGGATTACAATTTTATATCCAGTGTACTGTTTCACTGTAATACAGACAAAATAAAAACATCAAGTTAAGTTCAATAATAGAATTTATATTTTTCACACTTTGCCTGGAAGTCCCAACTCAATCAGAAAGACACAGACTACAGTGACAAAACAGATCATGCTAATAATTATTTTCAGTGTTTCAAACATTTACCTCTTTCATATAATTTGGAGACACAAATGTACATCCCAGAGCTTTGTCACTTTAAGACTGGCGTCAGCAATTTGTTCCTGAGACTGTTTTCCCTCCTTCTATTAATGGAGCTTTTCAGACACAATAGAACCAGTACTTGAAGCCACACCCACTCTTTATTCCAGTTTCAGGATTGCTTAAATGCATGTTGACTCATAACTCAACTTCATGGGAATGTTTGTGTGACAGCAGCTTTAAGTTTTAAGTTCATATATCAACATAATTCAGACCTGAAGTAAGATGAAGGATCAGTCAGCAGAAATGTACTCAAAGGTAAAAATATATTTACAAATTCGTATATTGCAGCAGTAGTAAAAACTGTAAAAGATAAGGCAAGAATTTACACATTGTCACGTGTAAAACAGTGTAATAACATGTTGTGTCAGTCTCTGGATGTGATCCCTGCTCTATTATGTATTTCCGTTACAAAATACAGTCCTGTTGACAACTTCACTCAACAGGGTGACAAATGGTTGTCATGTCTTTGAAAAATTATGTACAATGTAAAAAATGTACAATATATTAGGACCATAGTTACAGGAACACATTATGTAAATGACACATATATAAGTAATCATAATTCAGAAGATGTTTGCACCCATAATTCTTAATTTTATAGATAAACTGAATCTGTATTTGTACAATTAGGGACAGTAAATGAGAGATATTGAAAGCCACAAAGAGTTCACGCCCTACTTGTAATTTTGCTGATTGGTACATTTACAGATATGTTGTATAAGTATGCTTTTATACTTTATCAATGTGGATACAAAATTAAAGAACAAGAATGAAGCATGTGTACTGACTGATTTATACTGTGAACACATGAAAATGTGTAAATACAAATCCATACAACTGACTAACAAAAACACCACTGCAGGGTGTTTAAATTGTGTTTGTTTGTAAACTCTGACACACTCTTATTTAAGGGCATACTATATATAAGCCGTGTGTGTGTTCCTCTATTGACTCAGTAAAGATCTGCAGTGTTTCCATACACTGTTACACATTGTCAGTTGTGTGGATGTGACATTTACAGAGCCAAATATTGTCGCTCACATTTTCACATGATGTGCATATCCACAATTGTTTGCTTGTTTGTGATTCTGAAGTCAGTACGCATCAGTCTTCTTTTTAATCTTGTATCCATGTTAATAAAGGCTTTTAAATCTACAACAAACCTTATATTTGTTTGTTTCTTGATTCACTCAGCTGCTTTTTCCCTCAAACTCATTCCTCAGTTGTTTCCCCATCAAGAAAGTTGCCTAATATTTCACAGAACAAATGTCTCATTGCATTATTACAGTGCTTCACCATTTCAAAGAATATTATGACAAATACAAAGCAGTGAGGTATTTTGTGAGACACAATGATGCATCTTCAACAAACAGCTCATCAACACACAGATGAGTAAATTCACATGTAATTAAACCCACAAGCACCAGACCCAGCTGGTAACAAGCAGTCTGGACCAGCAGCACACAGATTTTACTGACACCTAGTAGTAAATAAAATGTATTTTTAAGACTTAAAGTTCTATTAGTAAATACTGTCTTTGACTTCTGTAAAATCTCATTTCTCACCATCTACAGCTAATGCTAATATTTTTTGACTGTGGTAGATTAGATTAATTGTTGTGTGAGGTTGTTATGGTTGGTATTATTATTCCTGTTCTTTTTAACATCCCAAACATGAAAGGACGTTTTCATTGACGTGGGGCATTCCCCTCAAAAAGGGGCATTTCACTTGCCACAAAAATCTATTTCTATTTAAAAACCAATAGAAAATAGAAACTTAAATAGTTACTGTGCTGTCTTGATAAATAGATGACCTTCAGAGTCCTCTTTTATAAAGTAGGCACACACTCAGTCTCAGGTAGTATCCTGTTGGATAGTACAGGTGTCACCACACAGAGAAACCACACCTTGTACAGTAGCTGTCCATCCTCAGTTTTCTATGAATTTCAAATGACATTGGTTGATGTGATGTGTTTCCTGTTGAACTGTCCAACGGCACTGAACCGTCTTACCCTAAGAACGGGAAATAACTGGAGAGATAAAGAGCTTTAAACTTGGTGCTACAGAAGCAGTAGACAAACGGATCCAGCAGACAGTCAATGAAGGAGAGGACCAGGAGGCCGTCAAAGGCCGCAGCAGCAGTCTCCCTGTAGGGTTCACTCCAGCCTTGGACCCCGGCTATCAGCAGAACCATCCTGGCTATGGCGCAGGGGAGGAAGCACACGGAGAACAACACAATGACAGCGATCACCAGAAAGACGGCTCTCTTCAACTTGGTCTTATTCCCGACTGTTTTCTTCCTGAGCCGGATGACAATGTGCACTGTGCAGTAGACCAGGATGGTGAAGGGGATGAGAATCTGGGTGAAGAAGACCACTTCTCGTATAATGTCCACCGCATCCTTAAATCAGAAAAGGGATGAAATTAATTGTAATATAGAGCAACAACAAATTCTCATTACAAAAAAATCATATTGACAATTATTGCAATTATGATAAGAGTCATGATTTTAGTGGTAGTGTTCATTTTAACCTTTTGCACTAACCGTACAACTCACATATTCCTACTCATAAGCCCAACTGCCCTTTGTTATTACACCGCAGTGTGAAGTTTGCCTTCAGTCTGACTCGCAACTTTCGGACCCAAACAGCTGTTCTGCGGCACGATTTCAGTGCGATTACCAGTTGGGCTTTTGCATAGGAATATGTGATGTGAGGTTAGTGACAAAGAAAAAGGCTACCCAAACTATCCCTTTAAGTGAGAAGAACATCTGTCATGAATATCTAATAATTATTTATTTATTTTTATATTTAGTAAAGCAGTTCATTACTGAAATGCTTTTTGTTTATACTTCTCATTCAAGTTATCTAATGCAGTATACCAGATCTTTGGGATTGATGCTGAAAACCTTCCTATAACAAACAAAACTTGGAAGATAGATGCACAGTAAAAATATACTCAATTTACACATTACCTTAACCAGGCTTTCAGTTACATCGCTCTTGTGGCTGTTGCAGCAGTCAAAGTCCTTGAGCATGGTGGGAACGGTGAGAGGCAGAAGCAGTACCCAGATGAGGATAGAGATCTGAGGAGATTTCTTGAGAGATCTTATGAGATTCGTTCGATTAGGATGTACCACTTTAAAATATCGATCAATGGAAATCACTGTCAGGAAGGCGATGCTGGCTCCTCGGTTTAAAAACAACATGAAGAGCATTGCTTTGCAAACTTTGTAGTTCCCACTCAGCTCTCCTTGGAGGAAATTGTACGTGTTTATGGGCAAACAGAAGAGCAGGAGAATATCAGCCAACACCAGGTTGAAAAGGAAGATATTGTTGGTGTTAGATTTCCAGAATTTCAGCTTGAATATGAAGAGGTGGAGGACAGATGCGTTCAGAGGCAAAGCCAAAACGATAATCAAAATCATGACAGCAGCATAGAATGTATACAGAGCCTTGTTTGTGGCTTTGCAGTCGTCCAAGGATGTGGAATTAGTCTCATTGGTTGCCATTTCAACTATCAAACTCAAAAGAAAAGCTACAAAAGAAAAATCTGTCTTACAGGCATAGAGCAAAGTGGAAACTGACAAGTTAACCAAGGCTCACCCTACAACAAACAAATCCTGCCAAACAAGTGTATTCTGTGTCTTCAGTCTTAATCCTCTTTTAGGTTTTGAATTCTTCATTCAGTCTTCGCGTGTGTCTCTGGGTTCCAAAGTCATCCTGATTTTATGTCCTGCTTTGTGAGAGTCAGTGCCAGATCTGAAAGTAATTCTCTCAGTGTGCAAAGCAAATGATTGGCAGCTTCTTTGAGTTTGCCTTTCTGTTCAGCCTTTTACTCATAGCTCCGCCTTTTAGCCTGAGGAGGTGAGTCAACAGTTGCTTTTCCGTTTTGTGGCCAAGAATAATAATAATAATAATATCCTTATTTGTAAGGCAGTATGCAGCCCAAAGTGCTTAACAAAACAAGATCAGAATAACAAAAAGTAAGAAAAGCAATATTAAATAGCAAAGGCAATAGAAGCAACAAACAAACAAACAAAGCAAACACAAACAGTTTGACTTAACATAAGCAATTATTTATTTATTACCAGCTAAGTCAACCCAAATTAAAAGCAATGTTAAAAAGATAGTTCGTGACTTTCTTTTTAAACATACCAGGGAGTTTGCTGTTCTAAGATCCAAAGAGAGTGTGTTCCACAGTTTAGGGTCATAAAAACAGAAGGAACTTCACCAGATTTCTTGAGAGACACTTCACCTCTTCAAGAAAGGCAGTGGAAGATCTGAGACTCCTTTTATAGGACATAAAATGAGATGCAGTTGCTGATATATGAGGGTGCTAGATCATGTAAGCCTTGATAGATAAGTAAACTTACTTTCTAAAAGATGAAGGTAGCCAGTGCAGTGATGCAAGCAGAGGGGTAATACTTTTTATGGAGACCAGTAAAGAGACAGGTGAAATAATCTAAGCGGCTTGTAATAAAAGCATGTATCAGCATTTCAGCATCGTTCTGGGTCTGTTCCCAGATCTGTAATATGTGTTGTAATGTGTTTAGACAGGCTGAACACTGACTTTAGTCTCTTCCCCTCTGTCTTTGGACCAACTAGTTTCTGCTTTCTGTTCATTTAAAGGACCTTACAAGGACCGAGATCAGCCTGTAACATTTAAAATGCAAATAATTCTTTAGTTTTTTTGGTTTATAATGAAATCTGATCAAAGTTGGAATTTTGTGAGCGTCGAGTGAAGCCCTGACATGCTCCTGTCCAACCAAGTCAAAACAGTCAGATACTGATTACACAGGCTGATATGACCTTTGACAGACATCCAACCATAACATTATGGAAATAAAAACTAAGAAGTGAAGAAGCCTCTTGGGTGGGAGGCGAAACGTCTGCAAGCAACCCCTATGCCCTTTATTTTAACCTATCTTCGGTTATGGAAGCATTTCCCTTTCTTGCACAGCATATTGCCATTTCCTGGACCAAACTAAGAATTAACCATTATACTATTCTAAGGGTTCAGTAAATCACAGACTTACTGTTTCTCATGAATGACAGCTGTGAATGTCTCAGCTCTTTGCTCCCTGGCTCACTGTCACTGTTTAAAACTGTACGTCTCCTATGCAGATGCTAAAAATTTTTTTTAAATGGGATACTAATGGAAAGATTCTCCTTACAGTGTGCAGATGTGGATCCCTGGGAATTGTTGATAGATTTACACATAGGCACAAAGAGATGAACATAGTGCTGCTGTCAATGTTTTCTAAGGACAAGTATGGGTTTGCTTGGAATTTTTGTCCTAAGGCAGGAGGATTTCTTTAAAGGGGGAGGAGAGGGGTTATTCCTAGGCCTCACAATCAACTCTGCATGCCTTGACCTCCTTCTCTGCTTCAGTGACAAGACCAGACAACTCTTAAGAGTCAGGAGAAAATTCACAAGGTCCCTGTCTCAAGGTCCCAGTCATAAAACATATTGTGCTAATGATATTACAGGCCAAATACACCAATAAAGTTTTGTAGCTGAGTGCAATTTGCCTTTGTTGTTAAATGTTCCTCTGCAATTTTCTGTAGTGCTCCTAGTAATATTGTACTGAAGGAGCTTATCACACAACATTGTTTAAGCAACATTTGAGTCAGAAAATGTTATAAATGCAGCTGCAAGAACAAAACTTTCCACTCATATCTTCAAATGTTTGATCTGAAAGAGAATGTATTCTGTTAACTCACGTGTGACGAGTGTTTTGTCAGAGTTATTATGATGGGGATGCTGTGGGCTCCCCCTCATCTTTCTGGGCACATCTAGAGCTGCTTTTTCTGCACAGTGCTGGACTGTGACAGTGTGTAACCATCTTATCCGCTTCTCACACTAGTTTTTATGTTTATTTTCCACTTTCAACTCTCTGAAGCTGCTAATAATTTCACTCTAACTGTGTGTGGCTGTTAGCACTGGTGTTGAATTTAACTTTTTCTTTTGCAATGATGTATAGAAAGGGGGACATTTTTGCACCAAATGTATGCATATTACCTAATCTGAATATGTGCAAATAGCACTGGACCACCGAGAAGCTATTTGCTTGGCGGCACAGTTAGGGGTGCATTTCTCCCTTTGCGGGTGCTTTGAGAATTACACAGTTTCTTTTTGTCCTATTTGTGCAGGTGCAAAAGCTGCACAATTCTTGTGAATTTGCTCCTCACACTTTCTGCAGGGACAAATTTTAAAGACATGGAGAGGACATGACCTGCTTGCAGATCTGGTTCAGGATCTAAACGTTGCTTTTACACAAGATTAGCTGAAACCTCAAAGCACCCCCTTCTTCACTTTTTTAAGCGGATCCTTGACCTCCCCTTCCTATCATGCACTGCCTCCTCAGACAATGGTTTGATTATATACTGGATTACTCAGTCAGCTATGCAGGGGATGAAGGACCAGTCTTAGTGTAATTAAATCCCAGCAGTCTGGGTTGCCTGCAGTTTTTGTTGTTTTGCTATCTAGTCATGTGCTTTCATATCTTAATTGGCAAAGTTTACTCATAACACATAAAATACCTAGATGATTAGTTTCTTGTCGCTCCAAAAATTGGTTTCTACGGATGCCATTCCAAAGTCTTCATTCTGGTAATAAACAGTGCTTAGATGAAATGACTTGTTTTATAAAGAAATCAACAAAAAGCAGAATATTTATTTTCATGAACACAACATGTAGTGTTTTGACTAACAAGCTTCATTAAAATGGAATATTTCAATGGAATACATATAAACATAGTGTTTACATGTCAGAAACACACAAGTTATGCCAAACATAATAGCAATTATTACCAGGAAAGGAACAGTGATTATTAACCCAATGGATGATGTGATCATGGCTTGTTTATTGTGAGTGTTTGAATCCAGCAGGACTCTGAGAAGTGCTGGTTTTCAGCCTGTTTTCAGCCTGTCAGACAGATTGACAGATTAAAAACCGCTGTACTGAGATTGGCAAGACAACCTGGGACTCAAATAACACTTTCTGTAAAGTTGTATGTGCTGTTATTCTCACAGTGGTGTCATAGGAGGCTGAGATGTTTGGCATTCATCCAGTCAAATGCTTTTGGCCTCCAGCTTGCACACAGCGACACTTTCCTTCAACTCCTATCCTGAAGATTCACTCCTTTCTGATGCACCTGCATTACTGAATGTTAAAGTGTGTCCTGCCCTGTTGTCGCCCACTCAGATGTATTTAGATCCACAAAAGATACAGCAGAGCAGAGACACTTACCAGTCAACACATGGACTGACCAGACTGTACACAAAGATGGAAACCAGGACCCAGTCAGTCCCTCTGGAGTGAGGAACACCCTGCCATTTAACCCTGAAGACAGGTACACAGACTGCTGGCCTACAACTCCAGAGGGGTTTGGGGCGTTGCCTATAAACCTTCTGCACATCTGACATTAAAACATTGTATGCTACTTCTTTGTTGGTTGAACTCTTTGTTGGTTTAACTAATCTAGACTGAATCAAATTATAAACGGAACACTTTTGTTTTTGCCCCCGTTCATCATGAGCTGAACTCAAAGATCTAAGACCTTCTCTATGTACACAAAAGGCCTATTTTGAGTGGCCTTTTATTGTGGCCAGCCTAAGGCACACCTGTGCAATACCCATACTGTCTGATCAGCATCTTGATATGCCACACCTGTGCAATACCCATACTGTCTGATCAGCATCTTGATATGCCACACCTGTGCAATACCCATGCTGTCTGATCAGCATCTTGATAAGCCACACCTGTGAGGTGGATGGATTATCTCGGCAAAGGAGAAGTGCTCACTAACATTTTGACAGATTTGTGAACAGTATGTGAGAGAAACAGGCCTTTTGTGTACATAGAGAAAGTCTTAGATCTGTGAGTTCAGCTCATGATGAATGGGGGCAAAAACAAAAGTGTTGCGTTTATAATTTTGATTAGTGTATTTTGCTATATTTCTTGTTATTTTCCTTATTTTCCAAATATATTTTTTTTCTGCATGGGTACTAATGCTGATCAGATCTGCTGTGAGGGACAAAGAGGACCTCAAGGAGCTGAAAACTCATGAAATCTCTGAGCCAGTGCAACTGCAGGTATAATTCAGAACAGTAGAGCATATACAGTAGTTTACTGAGGCATAGTGTCCTCTAGTTATGTAGGACAATTGGCAGATTGGGCACCACCTAGATGACCTTAAGGTACATAATAAACAAAAAAACACAAAAACATCAAATCACAAAACCTCAAACACTCAAGACAAATGATTTTTTATGAGGTTTTCCTCACAGAGCTAAGACCAAATAATAATATAAATTGGGAAAACTCGAATTGTAATGAACTGAATGTGAGCATGTATATGTGACTACAATTATTTTTCTTCAATCTTTTTTTTTCAGAACCTCAGTGGGATGATGAGCTCCACAGAGAGACATTACTTCTTGCGGGAGGGTGAGGGCATATCAAGGACAGACGGAAATAATTTCAAAGTCACTGACCAGCAGGAGGTCCAGCAGAGGGCTTCCCTCAGCCCACAGCAGGCCAGCAGGAAGTTAACCTCTGGCATTCAGAGTAGCTCCTCTGCCCCATCTATGGTCTTTAAAGGCGAAGAATCACAGCTTGAAACCTTCCAGTCTCTGACCTTTCAGCCTGAGCAAAGCCGAGATTTTGGGACTTTACAAGACCCCCGGTGCAGCCAGAGAAACTCCCAAACAGAGTTCCATGCTCAGGCGAAGGTCTTTTCCCTGGTCCGCAGCCAAGAACAATCTTATATGAACGCTTCTCTCATGTCCCAACCTGAAACTGTGCATTTCCAAGTAAAAGAGATAACTGATGCAACAACAGATGTAGAAGAAGTGAAGGTTAGCCAATTACAAGAAAGAAACAAGTCCAGAGAGAAATCCCATTTGGAAGAAATAGAGAACAGTGATAACCCTCATTCAAGACAGACAGAATGTAGAACTAATCAACCACTCTCTAAGCTGACAGCGTCTGTTAGCAAGACTTTCAGAGACAAAAAGGTGAGACACCAAGAAATGGAAAGCATGGGTGAAACTGCAGGAGAAATTGCTGCTGACGAAGACGGGTTGATAGGTCAGTTTGAATTCACAACACCTCCTACAAAAATGTCTGTAAGCTCATCTGGTGCAACCTCAGGTGAACGACGGGAACAATCCCTGCAGCAGCAGAGCACACCCAAGCATCCCGGTGCTGTGCATCACTCAAACTTAGTGCAAAATGTCAACGTTTCCCCCACTCTGAGGGACAACAAAGTTTCCCCTTGGGTCTGGAGAAATCAGGAAGTGATTGTTAATTTTAAGACCATAAACGACCACATGGAGAGAGTCTCAAACTTTAACATGGAAACTCTATCCACAGGCTGTGATCAAACAAAAACACAATTTCATCTCTGCCGGTGCAGAAAGTCAAGACCAGGAAGCGGCCAAGGCTCAGATTGGGTTGAAGGTCAAAGACAAGCTACAACAACAACAGCGTTTTGTCTTTGTGTGCCAAACAACACAAGTCAAGTCTCAACACCTCTGAAATGCAGTACATTTCCCATGCATTCCACAACAAGAAGCAGTAGCAGTGAGAATGAAGCTAACCCATCCGCCCGGTGTCACCAGTTTCCCAAGCTCCCATCTCATCCTCCCTGCCTTGGCCTCCAGGATTCCCATTTAGAGAATGATCATGCCAGTGAAGCTGAGGAGGGATGGATGTTCCCTTTGATCCAGAAACTGAAACAGGACCAGAGTTTTGGATCTGGACCAGAGTCTCAGCAGCAGTCCTTTTCCTCCAGCTCCAACACAGATGACAGAGCCCATGGTGGTAATTTAAAGTATATTTAATAGATATTCAGGTCTGGATTTGATATTTTTGATTCAATCTGCATCTTAAAATTGTAATGTTTTCATTGATCAAAATTTTGTTTTTAGTGCTCTATCCAGGATTCAGTTCTTATTACTAAATAGTTTTTCATGCTGATTATTGACCATTGGCTTCAAATTTCAAGCACATACAGAACTCAGTTTTCATGAACCACAGTCCAGCAAGGCTTGTCTGGCGCACCTGGGGCGCAATTGGATAAATGGTGAGACCAGAATGCATTATAGGTCACCATGTTAGAGGCTATGACTATCATGACCAATCACATTCACTCCTTTCATCCCTTTTAAACACACTACTTTCCCTGTCACCATGCGATGAAAGTTTGGGAAACTTTTGGTCTCTGAAATGAATATATATGATTCTTTGTAGTAGTAGAGTTTATTTGTGAGTTTTGCTTAGTATATTTTCAGTTTAGCTTAGCTGTAATGTTAGCGTTCTCTGAAACAGCACTGGATGGCCTACAGCTGTTTCAGATTCACTAAAAAAAACTCCACATGCAAAGCCTGTTGGAACAGCAGCAACACTTCATGTGGTTGTTTATTGTGCAATGAGCCTAAAGTTAAAGGGAAAATCCTGGATATTTCAACTTGGCATAGTTCCGATAAATATGGCCAATGTGACTCTATGCGTCATGTTAACTTTGCACTCACCACCACAGACATTCGGGGAAAAAAGGACTTGTGCAAAACTGCGCATTTCGGGACAAACTGCGTGAGATTCCTACCGTTTTCCAAATAAACAGATTTTTACATGAATCCTTTCAAACACTTGTCTCTGCGTCTGACTGAAAGTAGATAGGAACTATATATCCAGTTCAACTTGCTGGCTGACCTAACTACCCTGCCGTATTCAACATATGGCACAGTCCAGCAAGTACTTTAGGAAAATGTTGTAGATGTGTTGAGTGGAATTCATCAACACTAAGCCTTATGACTGTACCAGCTACTAAAAGGCCACAACATATACTACCGCAAGTGCCATTGGCTGCTGACACCAGAGAAAAGATGCAGGCCTACCTGAACCCCAGTGAGACGGCTCACAGGTCAGCATCTGTTTCAGTGTATTTAGGTCAACATATAAACGCAAATGTACCTATTTATACCCACTTTCTGTAATTTTTTGTGTTTATATCGACAATGCCTTTGGGGAGGGACTATCCATAATTTTGCTGCAAAGACTCCAAAGACAATGAAATACTTTGAGAGAGATCAGGAAAGCTGTGTGATGGGGAGAGGAGGCTATGACGGCAGGCTTTTGGACCTGTGTGTCTGTCTTTAGATGTGGTCAGACAACATATTGTATTATCAAGTGTGTTTCAAGCATACAAAACCTTATAAGTATTCAGGTAATTTCCATAATCATGCCACTGAAATGTCTGTTGTGTATTTTTTGATGTCTAGGATGTCAGAAAATGTTGAAGATACACTCACTGATACCAGAAAGGAAACCAGATGATCCAGATGAAACAAAATTTGCAGCAACACCATGGGGATTTCTCAGGTAAAAATGCTTTTTGGTATTTTGATTGAATTTGCAGAATTTTTTTTTATTCCATCTGCTACTAAAGCAGTTGATCAACAATCTGCCACATCTAAGCAGCACTGCACTGGCCAGGTAGTAGGTTAGAGTCATTGCATTCAGTTAAGCGTAATGCCAGTTTTAGCTTTCTTTTTTGTCTTATAATTTTTTCTTTCCTCCTACAGGATGCATGTAAACTAACAGATATGCAAATCTAAATGGCAAAATGTCGCTATACTTTTCTGGCATGTTCCAGTTAGCTTAATTCGGTGTCATAGTATCAGCAAACCAAATCAGTTCTCCAGTTTTACAAGATTATGACAACAGCAATAATTGAGGATGAAGTTTTCTTGAATCTGTAGTCTATGAAAGACCCTGTAGCTTTTTGTGCACCATTTGTTCCCGACTGAAATATTTCTAAACTAATGGAAAGATTGACATGAAATATGGAACAGGAATTCATTTTGCCTCAGAATTGGAGTGATGATTGATGAATTTTAATAACTGGTATATATTATATTATTATTATATATGGTATATATATATATATATATGGTATATATATATATATATATGGTTTATATATATATATTGTGTGTAGTGCAAATAAGCAAAGATGATGAACGTAGTTAACTGTATACTTACAGTCTTTTTTTATTATTTCTGATATATTACATTACTTTTTGTATGCAGAGAAAGACAGGATCAGAAAGATAAGCTCAAAAGGGGCTGCAAAGGAGATAACATCCTTTCTGACAGTGAAGACAGTCAGGCCATGAGACATCAACTCAGGCTGCACAAACTGGAATCCAAGGAAGTACAGGTCAGTTTTCGGTGGAGAAAATATGGTTTTGTGCCAGACCAGACATTTTAGGAGTAGATCAATGCTCGGGTTTGATACTATAAAAAATGTGGGGTCCACTCAGTGTTGTCCACATCTGTTATGATGATCACAATGAGGTAACCTAATGCAACAACATTGCTCTTTCATACTTTTTTAACATTGCTGAAGTTCTTTGGCACAGAGGTAGTATGAGCTACTGTAAATCATGCTGTAGCAGCACACACAATACTTAAATACTTAAGTTTATTGTCGCTTTGAGTCTTTTCGGGGGATGTGTTGACACTAATAAAAAGATAAAACGACGCCCATATATCCTTTCAGCTGCACAAATGTTGGTTTGGCAGCCAGTCTACTGCAGCATTGCTTAACAAACTGCTTCAGTGTTTCTCATGACATCATTGGCCTGTTTCACAACACAACCTTTCCTGCTAGTCTGTATACGCATATTTGATGGTTCTCGTGAAATTGCTGTGTAACACTTATTTGTGTCAGAGACATACCTTGATAAGAATTTATTGTATATCTCCTCCTCTCCTTCCTGTATTACCTTGAGCCATACTGCCCACTCGTGTGGCAGTATGAACTGGTATCACCAGTGTTGTGCATTGTCTTTTGCATTTAGAAGATAACAAGCTGTTTAATACCAGTACTTTAACAATACTTTCAGGTACCACTTCAGCCTTTTAATACAAGGATTAAGAGTCTGATGAAAATGTGAAACTTGATTTTGCACCTACTGCCACTGGATGACAATATATTGTGTAGCTATAAATGGTTTCATAATCTACGTGCAATTATCTGACTAGTGTTTGTTTGTTTTCTGGATAACTAAAAAGGTGTCTGTTGATCCTGTGTAAATTCATCTGATTATTCACACTCTGAAAAATGTGCATATTTTCCTTTAAAGAACTGTGTGTTTTCTCCCTTGGAGCATACCTGAACGAGTTTGTGCATGTTTTTCTTAG
This sequence comes from Micropterus dolomieu, assembly GCF_021292245.1. Taxonomy (NCBI): domain Eukaryota; kingdom Metazoa; phylum Chordata; class Actinopteri; order Centrarchiformes; family Centrarchidae; genus Micropterus; species Micropterus dolomieu. Next base: position 23,844,289 of record NC_060159.1, on the reverse strand, counting down.
ATGTCATTCATCTGCTTGACAAACTGGAAATAATTATTATTGCCTCTTTGAAACCTAATGTCGGGAGGCGTGGTAAAAGACACTCTAATTTGACAGACACAGAAACTTAATATACCAATGCAGTACTGTAGGTGTTTTCCATTGACCTTTAGATGATTGCACGCTAAAGTATTCCACAGCAAAGTGGGAAATGGTTTGACTAAAGTATATTCGCTAAACATAATTCAGTGTCAGCTTTATCGCCTCCTCTTTTACACTTTATAATGCTAATAATTCTTAATTTTGAATTACAAAGCAACACTTGCTGGGAATAGATTCATGACATGTCACAAGGTCGTGGGAAAAGACAGATCAGTAAGATGTAGAGTTTGTCCTCTTAGATAATCAGCGTGTTCACATTTCCCTGAAAAAAAAAAAACAAAGTTGCCATAAGAACCTTAAAAATGTATCAGCAATCCAGTTTATAGATACCCCTAGCTACAACTAATGCAGTGGACAACAGTCTGATGTTTGAGAAAGGTGTTTTTTATTTGTTTTTTACAAGAGAGACCTGGCCAAGGTAGCAGCCATACATAAACACAACATATTAAGATGCTACATACAATCATGACAAAAACAAAAAAAACATCTTTTGTGTTGATATAGTGTTGATTCAACTTTATGGTCATGTCAGAGATGTAGTTTGTGGTGATGTTGAATTGTCATGCGTCACACAGACAGGTGTGTCTGTTATTCTGTCGACTCTTGTATATTATTGAAGATAGGCTAAATAAAAGAAACATTTCTCTGTATACCACAATACAGTTCAACAGCACCACAAACTCCATTCTCAAAAATAACCATAAACACGTCTCTATTACAGCAACAACAGTGTCACAGTCAAAGTGACTAAATCATATAACATATATTTTCACTCTGATTAATTGTACGTTAGTAGCGCTGCAGCTAATTATATTTTTATTTATATTCTCTCTTTTAAAATGCCAGCATTGCTGGATACTATGAATTATATGCTGCTCTGTCGTTTGAATATTTGTCTGATCACGTGATTAGACAAATGAGTAGTTTGGGAAACTTCAGTTTACCCGTACATGGACGGTTTGGGATGACACACCACAGTTTTGTTTTGACTTAAATTAGCTTGAAGCTATTGCCTGGTTTCTGATTGAGACTCTTGTCATCATGTGTGATGCAAAGCCGTTAACACATCATGGCGTAAATCTGTGTACACATTTACAAATATATTCCCACTGAGTCAGCACATGAGTCACATACAGAGCTGCATGCTTTTGAAAAGGGTCACATTGTATGTTTGTATTCTGACTGTGTGTGTGTGTGTGTGTGTGTGTGTGTGTGTGTGTGTGTGTGTGTATGTGTGTGTGTGTGTGTGCAGGCCCTCAAGCAGCAGATGGAGGCCCTTCAGCAGCAGTTTAAGCAGAGAGAGGGTGATTGGTCTGTAGTTCGATGCCAGCTGGACCAGCTGATCAGAGAAAACTCTGAGCTGAGGAAGAAACTCACAGTTACACCACAGTGCCACCCAGTGGACGGCCGATGTACTGCACAAGCCCACACTGCATACCAGGAGGGACGGACAGAGGTAAAATATTCTGTATAATCTTCTTCTCTTCAAGTCACAAATCATATTAATCCTATAAACATGGAATTCCCCTTATTTTAACCTTATTAATAGTTTGTCAAACAACATTTTTCAGTATAATTTTGTCTCTTTCAGTGTGGTTTCATGAAAGCAGATATTGCAATGTCGCAAGCTTTTGTTGTGGAGGAGTGCAGTCAATGTAATTGATCTCCATGTAGCAACCCTTTAATAATTACTGGAGAGAGCAGCCAGTAAAGGATGAGAGCAACACTTGAGATCGATACAAGGTGCTAGTTCACTTTGCTAAAAAGTTTAGACTGACTTGTTGATCCATGACATCAGCACCAATGAGAATTAATTATATTGTTGTTAGACCCAAACACAGAAGATTAACTAAAATAATCAGCACTTTTAATGATTAATTCTAAGAGTATGTCTTACAGTAGAGTACTCTGTTATTAGTGTCTGTTTCACACTTTACAACTCTACAGAAATTCGAGAGTTCACCTTTGTGTCTGCTCTGTAAATCCTTTTGGTATCAAATTATTCAAATATATAATACTCTGGTAAGTGGTCTTTTAAGCACCCCGACAATAATTTATGAGGAAAGACAAAAGATGGTGTCAAAGCACTGGCTGACCTCATTACATGTTTGTGCAGTGAAAGTCGATAAGCTCCCCGTGCCAGGTCTGTCACTGCCCAAACTTGATTTTACCATCACAACTTAAAGGGTTGTGTCAAAACAGGTTAAGTTAAGTAGTTGAGCTCTGTCAGGGGGATAATATTTCATAGCAAAGTGTGTTGTTGTCCAAAGTGAATTCCAAGCTGATGTGTTATATAAAGAATATATTAAGGACAGTAAACGCAAAATAACACAAAATACACAAACAAAATATCTTAAGAAACTTCATTTCTCCATTTAAAATGTACAATTTCCTCAGAATAATACCGAAAAAGGCACTTAAACACATCTTCACCTGTTTATGTAGCTTGTAGAAATTAGTCTGAATCACCAGAAACTTTCAATCGAAAACTGTTGACAATTTTGTACCGCTCTTCCGAGATGGAACATCTTCTCTCAGACGGGTGCAGCCTGGAGACTTTCACTAACGGGACAAAGAAAGTAATTTCTGCAGACCAGAAGGCAAAAACAGTCACATTCTTCAATGGAGACATCAAACACATTTTGGAAGATGGGAAAGTGGTGAGCTCCTGTACCCTTCTTACCTTTATGTATGTTTAAAAACGTAATAACAATGATGGTAATATTGATGTCTTTATTTTTCACCACTAAGATCGTGAACATGTGTGTTACAGGTGTATTACTATGCTGGTTCACAGACAACACATACCACCTACCCAAGTGGTCTGGAGATCCTTCACTTCCCCAACAGGCAGATTGGTAAGAGATGCACATGAGTCAGGGTACTGTTATGTTTTGAGTTTTATATTGTATATGATTTATAGTATATATTTCTCATCTTTAAAGTTTACACAATTTATATTTTTATAATAACAACGTATCAAATGACAATTTGAAACTGAAAACAATGTAAAAACAATTTGCGATTCAGCTCATTTTTTAACTGTCTGGCCCACAACTTTACTCTTTTGGTTTACTGTCATCGCTCTCAGCAGCAGGTAGCTGTTTTCAGCGAAAAGGCCAGACACAATTAACGACTAGCTGGTGAACATAGTGGGTCATTATGCAGCTAAGAACCGGATATATCCCTCAGGAGTTGGCAGCAACTAAAAACAGAGGAGAGTGAATATTGGAATTGCATTCATCAGGTGGACAGAAACACAACTCCAAATAAATGATTGTTGCTCCATAACTGCTGAATCAGTAAAAAAGCAAGTGTTTGTTAATTAGTTCACCATATCACCTTAAAAGGGATGAAAAGTCAAAGTTGTTTTTGCCCCCCAGTGGCAAAACAAATCAGTTATTGCAGGTTTAAATCTGTTGTTTTTAACACAGTCTGATAACAAAATATTAGACTCTATTGTCCCCAAGGGAAAATTTGTTTTCACAGCACTGTACAGCGTACACTCAGGCCAGTTCAGCGACGCCTTTCCTTTAAGGTGGCTACCCCTGAGGGGATTAGACTTTTCTTAAAGCGAGCCCCCCTGCATCTCAGTGCTCTGTAGCTGCGCAAAGAGGGCAGTGAGGTGAGATTGATTGAGTGGTTATGTCCTGTGATATTGAGGTTGTTTAATTCTGCTAGGTTGGGTTTGGGGAGACCAATTATTGTGGTGGAGGTGTTAGTTATGGGTGTAAGTTTGGCCCGATTAGTAACGGATGTTAAAGAAGCAGGTGGAACAGTATATTAGGATGGGCTGAGCATTGTATTCCCAGAATATTTTTCTTTAAAAAAGAAAATACTGAAAAAGCACTTGATACCTGATAGACAACTGAAATTCTGCACAAGAGTATTTATAAATACTTTCACTCATACTTGATTAAATTCTCATTATAAACCTCATTGTATTCATTTCATGTGAAGGAGTTCCCATAGGCAACCTGAGTATTATTGAATAATAATGCAATACAAACGTCAAAAAATATTATCTAATGTCTATCATACAACTAACCAAAACCCAGATAGTGTTTTTAAATGAACGCTCAGTACAGTGGCCTGATGTATTGACAAACTTAAACTCAGTTTGAACAAATGTTTTTACCCTTTGAACATCTCTAATGGAAAATGGACTCTCTAGTATATGACTACAGCTTCCAGTACATTGTTTCTCCATCCATAACAGAGAAGCGACACCCTGGGGGGAAAAGAGAGATCTTATTTCCAGACCAGACCATCAAGTTTTTGGAGGCTGACGGCAGTGAGAGGACAATCTTCCCTGATGGCACCATCGTTCACCTTTCACCGTGAGACTAAAGTCGCTTCCACATTTCAGGTTTAGCTTCAGGGTGTCTCCAGTGTCAGAAAGACAGTGGGACCAAGGACGACTAGCTGTCATTACGTTGGCAGCTAACAGATATCCTCATAAATAAATAAACAATATTTGTACACCATGAGGTAACCAGTAGGAGGACAGACGCTGACAAAATCTAATTTTGATATCAAACCCTGAATATACAGCTACAGGCTTGGAAAAATCATCTTATTCCACTCTGTCTGACAGTATCATGTTCTGTAAACTATGAGGTTTACTCTAAGTGAAATATTGTCGATGGATTAAGTTGGTAAAGGCAGACACAATTGAATGAGCATTATGTCTAGATGGGATTTAGTATCGCTTTATGAATTTGTAGTTGCTTGAGATGGAAAATTTCCGTGTGCATTCTGCCTCATCATCTCTTTCAGATCAGGTGAGAAGATGGTCGATTTCCCCAACGGACAGCGAGAGATCCACACTTCCCAGTACAAGAGGAGAGAGGATCCTGATGGGACGGTTAAGACCATCTACCCCGACGGACGACAGGAAACCAAGTACGCGTCAGGCAGAGTACGCATCAAGGACAAAGTAACCATCAGACATCTTAAATGAATGTGTGTGTGTTCTTATATGTAAGTATAAGACAGGGAGTTTTGTTTGTGTGTGTATGTGTTTGGGGAAGTAGATCTGGGAGGGAATAACTTTCATTTATGTTTGAAATAGGCACCAGTACAGTAGTGATCACAGATAGTGGATTAGAGATGTTCTCACATTGTACACTCATGCAGCAAGCAATTTGTTTAACTATTTATTTATTATATTATTTCTTTTTAAAAGGTAGAGAACTTTTTTGATCTTTAAAATGCCTCTTTATCCTTTCAGATAGGTATATTTTTTATATTCTGCTCTGATCCTGAGCCAACAACTGTCATTGATCTTAATGAGTTATCTGATAAACTCTTAAAATATCAGTGTTGCTGTGCTGCTCACACCACAAGACATTTTATTTGTCCCAAACTGTTGTCTCATTTTGCACGGGCGTGGATTCTGTGCCAACGTCAGGGTTTTAGTCTCAACTCTCAGTATCAATGAATTAAAAGTCTGAGACTGTCAAATTGTGGTAAAAGCCTTGTAATCTGCACCAGCCCTAACTAAACCCTGCATCGGTTTACCAGCATCAGCAAGATGGTGTAAACATTTTTTTTTTGATTTTATCTTGAAGAATTCTGTTACTCCTACTGACAGTAAATGTTTGTTTTCTCTATTTATCTACTCTTCACAAGAAAAAAGTGGTTTGTTAAAAGTAATACAACTGAGTATTAAAAATGATTGACAAGAGATAATACACATCAGTTATTCAATTTAATTGTGACCTCTTTTCCACTGTGCTGGGAATATCCCTTGGCATACAGAAGTGATGTGTCTTACATTTTCAAAACAAGTCAGGGCTTAGCAAGAAATCCGTAAAGAAAAAAATTGAAAAAAAGGAACTCCACTCTAAGTGGGTTTGAATCATCGACTGAGCAATGGAGGATCCTGTGGCCCCCACAACAGTGAATCAAAGTCTTCTTCACCTTTTATGTCCTTCTTCCCCTCCTCCTTGTCTCTCCTAGACTTCTCATCTGATGTGGCCAAAGTGTGCGTCAGCTTGTGAAGCTCTTGGATGACTATCTTCACATCCAGTTCATGCTGCGAGGCCCTCAGAGTGGCTGCATTAAATGGGAATGTCCGAATGAAATCTCCAACTCTGAGTGGAGGAACATGTTGTCCATTCAGTGCTGGCTTGTGATTCCCACTGTGAAACAATCACAACATTTGATTATTATGTTATATGAATGGTATTTGAAAGCAGTACCCCTCTTTGACAAGATGCAGCTATTTAACCTCATCACCTTGCTTTCATCCACTTACATAAAACTTATCAAGGCTCTTGTACTTTTTTAACTTTAAAGTTGTAATCTCTGCTGTCTAAAAAGTTGAAAGGGGAAATAGTGTTTTTTAAATAGCATAATTATTGAATAAACAACGATATTAGATACTTAAAGAAACTACCATTCTTTTCGTGACATAAATCAAGCCACAGGAGATCCTGTTGAAAAAGGCTCTGTTCCACGGCTGTGTTTTTAGTTTTTAGCAAAATGACAATGGGATTTTGAATGAGGTTTTCTTACATCTGGAACAGAAGCAGGATGTTTTGGTTTTACTTCAACTCTCTTAACGGGACTAAGAGGGGTGAAGGCCAACAGTCCTGCCGCTTAATCTCTCTCTCTTCAGCTATGTATCACGCTGTATCCTCTCACTTTCGAGTGAGCGTGGCTTAGAGCAATAAACAGTAGGATTTGATTTAAATTCCATTTGTAAGTAAATATTGCTCACATATCCCATTTCCACTTGGAAAAATATGTCTCATTACTGAAGCTAAACATGTTTTACTGTGACTTAAAGTGATCCCGCTACATTATGTAACCAGTAAATAATTTACCAAACACATGGTGAACAATTTGACCTAGATTGCACATTTTCAAAAAAAACAATGCATTGGTTTTTTGGTTATATATATATATATATATATGTATATATATGTTAAAAACTTGAAAAAAAAAAACATAGCAGTACTGTATATACCTGTAGATGTTTGGGAGCTTTGACGACACAGAAGAATGTCTGAATCCCAGCCCCTTCTGTGTGATATCATGTATCGAAGAGGAAACGTCTGTATCTCCCAAGAGCTCTATCTCGGCTTCTGTTTCAGTGTCGTCACGGTTTGCAACCTCAGACACATGAAGACTCCTGCCGTCCTTCTGCCACGTCGCAAGACCTGGACATGTCTGTCTGTTTACCAATGACACGTTTGTCCTTGAATGTGGGCCGAGTATCAAGTTTAGGCTCTTGGCAGTGTGGTTTGTGGTAGCGGTGGTGTTAACTATTCTGCCACTGGGATATAGCTTGTTTAAGTCAACAGGGGGAAGGTGTCTGTGGTAGTCTGCTGCAAAAGCATGTTGTCTGGACTGTCTTTGGTTCATCTTTTCAGGTAGGCGAAGAGTTTTTAGCAGACGCAGAGTCATGGACTGGCTTACACCGCTTCGCTTTGGAAATATGGTTTCTTTAAACTTTGACGGCAGAGGTATTGAAATATGTGAGGGGTGGTTTGCATGCAAACAAGGCTGCTTGTACCCATGTCTCTGATAAGCCCTCTCCCTCAAGCTGTCAATCAATGTATAGTTCATTAAATCAATCAGATCGTTGATTAGCCTTTTCTTCACTGTAATATCTGCTTGGCAGTCCAGAGTCAACGCAGGGCTGTAGTTGACCTCCAGCAGCCACGGCTTAAACTTGCCGTCAATAAGGATATCAAAGCCAAACAGCTCTACACAGTTTGGACAGGAGGGGACGGAGGGAGCGATCGTGAGGAGGGTCAGAGTGACAATGTTGTTGATCCTCTGCCACAAAAGCAGCTCATTGATGTTTTGGCTGTGGAGAAAATGCCTGAACTTGCTCATGGTCCACTTGCATCCCTGGCCCACTCTCTCTTTTTCGGTTTTGTAGAAAGGACCGAACTTATTGATGCTGGTGTTGGTGAGATGAGCATACAGGTTATGCAGAGACGACAGGTTGTACTTCTCAGTGGCGAAACGCACCAGGCCTTCCTGATGAATGTAAACGGTCAGTGGATGAAAGCTCTTCACACACACATAGATCCTCAGGTCAAACTTGTAGCCGGAGATCAGCAGTGGGTTGCTGATGTACCTCTGTACGATTACAGAGCAGTCGTAGACCAAGTCCTTAATGTCCTCAAACATGAAGATCCCTCTGCCTCTGGAGAGATCCACAGGCTTACATATCCAGTAAGCTGACAGTCCTCTGGTCAGACGTAGTTTGTTGTACTCAGCCAGGAAGCGGGTATAATCGTTGGGAAGGATGAAAGCGGTGGGACTGAAGTCATAGAAAGCTGGACCGAATGTGGTTCTCATTCTCCTCAGGTTGCGTGCCAGGCAGTCCTTCCAAATGAATTACAAATCAATCTTTTAGTGTGATCGTTTTCATGAAGGCACTCTTTCTAGTTGATTTCTGTTTGGAAACTTTTTTAGTGTGGTATTCTTGCTTAAGCCCCATTAACATCTGGGATTAACATATGATCTGTGAGTTCTGGGGTGCACCCTTTTCTCATTTTTGATTATAAAACAGGTATGTTTACATTCTGTTAAGAATAAAAGGAAGGTGCAAAAAAGATGCTGCGAAAGTACAGTTTCATTGGCCCAATCAGACGTAAAATTAATAGCTCTCAGATTAAGTTTCCAAACCAGGATTGTTATACATCAGTTATACATCAATACAATAACAAATCACAGGATTTTAGTGAACAGATTCTTTTTTTTGGCTATACTTCCGTATAAAAAGGACAAACATATGGATTATTCTGGTGTCTACATCTAATTTTCGTTACCAGATGACACCAAGAGCTCTCTGCATTTCTTTCTCTCTGCAATACACAAAGTTAACACACGTCGAAACATCACCTTGCGCGTGATGCCTACAGTCTTGGGGTGGTGGTTGAGGCGCTGCCATGGCAGCAATTTGTGATATTCGGAGTTGCGAAATGCAGAGCCCCGCCAGTAAAGATTCCAGTCTTCCTCCTCCCGTTCTCCTTTGTCATATTCCTTCCATCCTCGCTCCAGAAGCACCTCCCTCACCAGCTCTGGGCCTCTGTCATGTAGTCTGAACACCAGGGATGCAGCCATGCAGCATTGTAAACTATAGACACAGGAGAAATACAGAACAGAAACATGGATAATTTATCTGTCTTTGTCTGAGGTGCATTTTTTGAATCATCTTTTTCTTTGCAGGTATGTCAAACAAAGTGCTAAAGGAAACATTACATAAGCGGGTGGGAAATGAAATGTCAACTGTGCTTTTTAAACTCATTGTTCCAGACGGCATTTTAACCATCAGGAAATTACAGAATATGGTCTGTAATAGACAATAATAATAATAATAATAATGCATTACATTTATATAGCACTTTATCATGGAAACTCAAAGCGCTTCACAGTGAAGTGGGGGGAGGGACTCACCTCAAACACCACCAATGTGTAGCACCCACCTGGGTGTTGCACGGCAGCCATTTAGCGCCAGAACGCTCACCACACATCAGCTTGAGGCAGAGAGGGAGGGACACATTGAGCCAAATACTATGGGGGATGATTAGATGGCCAGATGGTGAAAGCCAGGTTGGGAATTTTGCCATGACATTCAGCAGGACAAACCCAAAAGACAAAGTCAAAAGCCTCTGCAGGTGGCGCGAGGGCATTGCAGGGGAGGCAAAGATGCCATGTGAGATGAATTTGAGTCAAAAATGGCACTTCTCAAATTCACACAGACAGAAAACACATACAGATATCATTCAGTGTGACTTACACTTCACGATATTAGAAGCACTCCAGACGGGATTATTCAAATATGGTTATGTTAAAATCACCACTCCTTCTCCAGAGAACTGAATCCAATCTGAATGAGCCGCATTGACACAGGTCATCCCCTGGCTGGTGTCAAAGTACCTTGTTTATGTGAGCTAAAGTGTTTGCATGTATTTCCAAGAAGCCCAAACAAACCTGACACTTTGTCTGGCCACCTGCACAGACAGAGGGATCAGACTCAAGCTTCACCAGCTCATTAACCAACACAGAACTTTCTCACATCATTATCTGAAAACATTTACAAAGGATCAGAGTGCTGCATTTTGGACTGCTAAAGATTAATAAATACACACACATAATAATAATGGTCACTCCTTAACAACTCAGAAAACACTGATGCAGAAAATTAAATGTCCAAAGATAAGTGATGCAAGAAAAATGTATTAGCATAAGTGTTAAGATGGTTAACATGGTTTTTCAGAGGCTTTTTTCACGCTAAAAGGGAATTACTAACTGGAAACTCTAACAACATGTAAAAAACTAGAATATATCTAACTTCCCATTTCTAAAATCGATATCAATAATACACCAATTAGTAATTTACGATATTGAAAAAAGTGTGATTTGGCTTACCTTTGAATGCACATTACCAAATAGTCTCACTTTGTTTCTGCAAGGTTAATGAAGGGTAGATGGTGAGAGTCATTCCTGTCGAACTCTTGCATAGTGTACAGTGTTCTCGTAGCTCCTCCCATTGACAAAACCAGACTCTCACACAAACAGGCTCAAACTGCAGGGGGTAGGTCTGACAGGTTTTTGTACAGGAGGCGTCTATCGTACAGAACAATGATTGTTAGATCTGTATTGTTGTATGCTTGTTGTTATCACAGAGATAATTAGTTATTTAATACTTAAGAGGATAAAAAAAATCCAAATTTACAAAAAGGATAGAATATTTTAGAGTTGGATATTACCTACGTTAAAATACACTTAGTTCTGATCTATCCACTGTAAGTACAAACCTAGCATTATACTATTTGTTCTACGAGCTATGGTCTAGTGCAGTTTTATTGGACGGGTGTGGGTGTGATTGGATACATGTATGTAACTGCGCCAGAGTTCAGGATTAGTCTAAATATATTTACATTTTACAGGAAGAGACAAGAGGCATTTTGAGAAAGAAAAATACTCAAAGACACAGCAAAATGTTTTCCAATTTCTAATCCTGTCCCTGTGTTATTTGTTCATTTATTTCAAATTCTAACTATGTTGGGTTTTTCTTTTTAAGTATTACTTTATTTCTGTATAATAAAATTTTACTGCGTCTTTAAGGCAGAAATAAAAAACTAAACTTGGACCTGCCACAGTCTATTTTGCTAAATTTCTGATTACAGAGATATTTTTTTTTACCATTGTGTGGTATAGCCATGTTTTCAATTATAGGGTTAAATTTAATGCACTTGCTGCCAGACATTAATGTCGTCAGCACAGTGATTGTGCTGATGACATTTCATCATCAAAAAAATGGTGTTAGTTCAAGCAGACAAATAATTACAACAGTACCCAGTACCCAGTGGCAGGTTGAGCAAATTTACTGAGTTTTTAATGTGTATTTAATTGTTTATTTGTCTTTTAGTGACAACAGTGTAGTGAAGAGGTTGTTACCACAGTGGAGTTCAGTTTCTGTACATCCAGTTGGCTGAGAGTGAGGTGAGGTGTGTTCTCTGACCCATCGAAATGTGTTGGCACTCCGGCCTGTTTGGGCAACACAGTTGGACTTCCATCTTGACTAAAAAACATATCTGCAACAAAAGACTATAAAAGACTATATATATTTGCTAAATGTGTGTAATGAAATCACATACAGCCAGCCAATCATTACTGCAGAAAAGCACTAAGGTTATTATTCAGTTCCATTATGCAGTTAAAAGTGAAGCTATCCAGCATTAATCACTAACGACAAGATAATTAAATTGTAATATAGGCAAAAAGGTGTCATTAGATGTTACTCCAAATAAAATTAGGTCATATGGCAGGTTCAGACTGTTCTAACCTGCCGTACGCCGTCCTTTGTGCATTCGCACCATTTATAAATGAGGCTCCCGAATCTCTGAAAGGCACGTCTATAGTTAAGGAAAAGCCATAGCAGTATCATCCAGAGTTTCTGTGATGTATTTACTTTTTACTGTAGATAACAAAAAACGCAATGTGAGTTGGATCTCACCATAACAAACACGTCTCTGTGTCAAAGTGACAGGCAGTGCCCATCATCACAAACTAAAGAAGAAGTAACTAAAAGAACAACATTTTGCTTTGTGTAAGCTCAAATTACAAATCTCAATTCTGCAGTTTTCTTGTTTTCAGTCTCACACAGAAAAAAACGGCAGACACTATTATATATAACTATTGATTGACGATAGACTTGAAAAATTGTGAACCTATCCTTTTCCATCATCAATTTTGAGCCAACATGTTATTCTTCTGTATTTTTATTCTTTGTGTCTCATATGTTCAGACATTTTACCACAAGTAGTTTTCTATATTCTTGTTGTGAGAGTAGTGAGCAGCAAAAGTGATTTGGTCTTGCTCAAGTTGGATGAGGTGGCGATGGTGCATTTGATAAGACACATAGGTGTGGGAGACAATTCTCCACTGTGACACATCCACCAATGTGTCCCTGAGCAAGACACTTAACCACTAGTTGCCCCAGAGACAAAAGCTTCAGCTAAATGAATAAATGTAATGGATGGGGGACTATTCTCCCCCTATTTCCCATGACACCAAGAGTAAACATGTCCAGATTCCTGAATAAAAAGAGGATAAAGTCTTTTTTCAGCAACTGAGAATATAAAAGGTGGGAAATGCCTCAAACTTCACAAACAGCTGGCTTAAAATGAAAGAGCACAGTCTCTTCGTGTTTTGTTGTGGCCCAACATGACCACTAGAGAGCGCAATATGACACCTGAACAGCTGAAGGCTCACAATCAACAATACTGGGCATTTGTGCCCTGAGCTGTAACTTTCATAGCTGCAGCTTTCTCCCAGACTAAGGACTGACTCAATCTTTGCTAATAAATGCATAACGTTATAGATGGTTAAGGTTATGGTTACATGGGTTAGGAGTGCAGGAATAATGCAGGATTGCTTTGTAGGCTCAACTTGGGACTAAAAGTCTTTGTATAACAAAGTGCCTACCTACCACTAAACATACAGTTGTAGATATGTAACAAGAATAGCTGCATATCTATTGTTTTATTTGATAAATATTTCTCTAATAAATACCACTAGAAGGCTGGCAAATGACACTTAAAATGCTGCATTCAGATGTCATAGACAGAAGACAAACTGTATATTTTCACTATATCATCTATTTCTGCATATTTAAGTATGTCTGTGTAAACATTCACAGTGAAGGATGAAAAGTATGTGAATTCCTAGACTAATGACTTCTCCAAATGCTAATTGGAGTCAGGAGTCAGCCAACCTGTAGTCCAATCAATGAGATGAGATTGGAGGTGCTAAAAAACACACGAGTCATGAGTCATTGCCTGATGTGAACCATGCCTTGAACAAAAGAGAAGACCTAAGATTAAGAATTGTTGACTTGCATGTAGCTGGAAAGGGTTACATTTAGCTGATGCTTTTATCCAATTGCTATACATGTCAGAGGTTGCACACCTCTGGAGCAACTAGGGGTGAAGTGTCTTGCTCAGGTACACAATGGTGGAAGTCTCACAGTGGGATTCAAACCCAGGTCTCCCACACCAAAGGCAAGCATCTTATCTATGCGCCATCACCACCCCTTACAAAAGTACTGTGCACTGTGAATATTTACACAGTGTATTCAGTGAAAACATATAATTGTTTGTGTGGTATTAGTTTAAGGAGACTGTGTTTGCATATTGTTGTGACTTAGATGAGATGAGCAGAAATCCAGGTAATTCCAATGAGTTTACAGAGGCTAATTTTTCCTGCAAAGGAAGTAGTCAAATCTCGCGCCTGAGTGATTTGCAAGACCCTCTGCCCACCTGTAAACGTGCAAGTGGGTCCAGAGTATAACTGGATCAAAGTGGCCTTCGGACAGACATGTCCTGGTTTCTCTGTGTTGTCCGAGGGTTTTGGGGGTTTCCAGCTGATAAATTGGGTTTGCAGCACTTAGCCTCAGACATAACCAAACTCAGTGGACCCAAATATTGCTATGGACCTGAGTACTGACCAGCTAGAGAGAGTAGATACTTCTCTGTTTATTCTCTTTTCAAAGATAAAGAAAATTGTAATTCAGTTATTTGCTCAATCCCTCAGCCTGTTTTTATTTTCTATTTAACTCTTTTAACCCTGATTGTACACTGCACTGAAACTTTTCCTGTCCTGTTTTACCCTGTTTTTTTTTTTATTAATTTCACCCTTTCCAAAATTATATTTTAATGTGTTTTTCTTTTTCAATTTCCCTGTTTCCCTATTATGTTTAACGCAAAGCACCTTGAATTGCCTTGTTGTCGAAATGTGCTTCACAAATAAACAACTTCCATGTTATTACGTTTGTCCCACAGACCATGAACGCAGCATTAGTCATCGAGGATGGAGTCATGTGATGTCCTGTCATGTGGTGCAGTCACTTCCTACTGATTTGGTCCAGAGCTGACAGACTCTGCTGTATCATGTCGCCACAGTAAGGCTCCACAGACACTATCCACCACAGTAAACATGTTATTTCGTTGTGCGCCCCTGAAGATGGCTTTGTGGCTAGTGGCGTGTCTGGGATGTTTGTTGGTCCGGTCCGGAGCAGAGGACAGCAGCCCGTGGTACCAGGATCTCTGCAGGTAAAAATAAAAAAAATACACGCCTCAGGCTTAAACACACTGCAATTAGACAAATAGATAATAACAAGGCTTCAGTATTTCACCTCCTGTGTCGAGAGTAGAGATAGTAAAGCTACATTTAATTCAGAAATATGTCATTAGATTATTTATTTGCATGCTCGCCTCGGTATCACATTATAAGAAGGTCTGCCGTTAAATTTAGCTCATAAACAATCAGCCAGTCTGCTCTTTGTTTCAGTTACAATATCAACTTTTACATTTGGTTTGCTTTGCTTGCAAACGTTATAACTTAGCTCCCTCAGCAGTGTAAGCTAGCTAACACGTCGGTGAAAACGTAAAAGTTTTAATCAGCTAGCTAACGTATTGCTGAATTAAATTTAGCTCCAAATACTCTAAACAAAAATGGTCTTGAGCAAAAGGAGTCGATGGTTGTTTTTCGGTGTTATCAAGCTAAAGTGTAGCCTAGCTAACAGCTAACGTTACATGAAAGGTGTCACAGCTAAAGCTACATGTTAGCAACGTCAGATGACAGGTTTCTGATTAAAGGATAAAGTCATGACAGTCTCTCCAGGTAGACAGCAACACTGTGTATATCGTGGCTAAAGTGAGTATTACAAGCTGACATGTTGTCCTCCTTTACTGGAGCTCCGTTTAGGCAGCTGCTGTCCAAATATTGACACAATAGCAGCAGCACCTAAACCTGTAAGGTTGCATTTCATTTCCGTGTTTTCGCAGCATTTGCTTCGCCGCTTTTGAGGTTAAGCACAAATAGGTCACAAGAAACTTTTCTGTGAAAGAAAGTTGAATTGCAATTGTGCGATGCATGGATAAAAATGAAATGTTATCATGATTCTTGACTAGCTATTTGTGGTGAAGTGTGGCCCATGTGAGTTTTCCAGAGGTAGTTGCTGAAATGTAACTCTTAATTTCGTCCTTTATTTTACAGTTTTAAATGCAGGACAATACAACACTTTAAAAAAAGTCCCAGGAAAATATTAGTGTGTGTTCAGTGTCCATGCAAGTAGGAAAAAAATGGATGACTCAACATGAACACAGCTAAAAACAAGACAAAAATGCAACACATGAGGGCTCCAGCTAATAATTACTTTTATTATTACTTAATCTTTTGGTTATTATCTTGATTTATGAATGAATCGTTTGAGCTATGAAATGTTTATTACTCCTTGAGACAAAAATAACCAAATCCACACAAACTGAGAAGCTGGAACTGGGTAATTTTGGAACTTTTGCTTGACAAATGACTAAAATAATTATACGATTATCCAAAAGGTTACTGAATATGTTTCGTCTCATTGCAAGAATATTGTAGCACGGAAATGATCAGTTGTTTAACAGAAAATTAATTGACTCTAATTTTAACTACAGTCTAATTGATAAATTGTAAAGTCATTTCAAGCTAAAAAGCTAAAAATTTGCTGGCTACAGTTTTTAAAATATGATTCTGCTTTATTTCTGTATTAAATATTTTTTTTTAGTTGGTCAGACATAACAAGAAATTCGAAGGCAACACCTTGATGTCAGGAAAATTGTGGTGGGCTTCATTCATTATTTTCTGACCTTTTTACACTAAACAATGTATAGAAAAATAGTCATTTAATAATTCACTGACCATTGTTACCATTACAGAGAGCTCTGTAAATCAGAAAATCAACATTAAAGACTGAAACTGATCCAGTGCTTCAGGGCTGAAACCTTTGGGTCTAGGTCTTATGTAGGCCAAGTGTGTACATTGCCTAAATGTTCAGGCTTTACTCTACTTCTTTACTTAATTTATTTTCTTCCTTGTGTTGCAGTTATAAATGGGAGGCTATAGACCAGGACAATAATGTCATCTACACGCTAAAGCTCTGTGAGTCTTCACCAGCAACCAGCTGTGAAGCCAGCACCGCTGTCTGCGCTCGGGACCTCAACACCAGCACTGTTAAGTCTGTCGGTGAGTACAGTCCACTGGTGCACACTGGTGCTACCGTGTTCAGAGATGTGAGAACTAATGATGAAAAAAGTCTGTTGTGGTGCAGCTACTGTGATTGCAAGGGAGTCATTTAAAATGTTAGTTTAGACACTGTGAAGCCTGTCAGTCAATTCAGCTACTTGTGGCAGTGAATTATGTGCGATAGCATACCTAGTGATTGGCCAAGAGTAATAAATAAATAAATAAATAAACCATAACCCATATAACTGCTCTATCCTCCACGTTAGATTTAGGTTATGTATGTCGTGTTGTTTCCTTATTAAAAGCTTGTTAAGGTTAACGTTGCTGTCGTTGTGATATCAAACATTAGCTTAGCAGTCTTAACTTAAGCATTATAGCTTTGTTACGGGTAGTAGGACAAATGCAGCTAGTTATAACATTACGTTTGTTACAGATCTGCTATAGCCTTGTTCTCTCCACAAGACTAAATTAGATTTTTTTAAGAAGTGGTTCTTACATTTAAATTGCTCTTATTGTTTACTTTCGCTTTCCACAACCAGAAACTGTCAAAGCCTGGCCTAACATACTGCAAATAAATCGATTTAACAGTTTCATACTGCATACTACTGTTTACAAGAAGTATGTAGTACGTACTGCATATCGTGGTCGCTGGTAGGATGTAGAAGTCGGTACCGAATAACTAGAGCTAACAGCACAGTTAACTGTTTTACTGTTGGCTATAGCCCTCAGTTGCTAATAAAAGGCCTTGTAACGCCTTGTTGTCTTCCTCCTGAGGAACATTACAATAGTTTTATGTTGCTATGTTGCTGTTTGCGATCTGGTGTTGGATTTTTTTTATGCGTCTGATTTCCATAACAACTCTGCCATCTTTGCTGCACTTTGAACATCATTTCAGTTCCTCCTGTAGATCCGGAGGGTGACAACCTGTGCAAAGTTTCAGATTTCAGCTTTAAATATGAGTTATCATGATGCCACCTTTGTCCCCACTAGAAGAGAAACTCTGTGTAATAGAAGGATATAAAGTGTGTTTGAGGCAGGTGGAGGACGCAATCTAACATGCTGGAGTTTACCTTTTGCAGTCTGAAGTGGCACCCCCACCTCATTATACTGCTCTGTTAAAATCCTAATTACTTGGTGTGTGTTTCTGCGTAGTGACATACTGTTAGTGCTCTAGACTCTGATGCCTCCCATGCATCTTTATGACAACCACAAAGCACAAAATGTCACTGCTCTTTAGTGGCACTGCAGGAAGATTATCTACATCCTCGGTGCTGTTGTGTTGCTGTAGCTGTGGTGCCATTGTTTTGGTCACAGTTTGATCACACACACTGCATCTAGTCTGTTTCTGTGTGAACCGTGAAATTAGCTCTGAATTATCTGGCTCAATGTGGTTATGGGTGTTTTCAACTGCTGAACATGCACAAAAATCGGCCCTGTTGCTGACATGCCCTCTGAGGGGTTTTCTTAATGCTAAGTGATGCTGTATGGATCAGCGCTTTATCAGTACATTAGCAGATCTGATCTCTGTGCTGATGAGGCTGAACCTGCTGCTGCTGTGTGTCAGCAAGATCCACATCTCTGTCCTGGACAAGTCACTTCAAGCTGGAAGTCAGGCAGGCGCTTTACGTTTAGCACTGCTCACCACCCTAAAAGTTAATAACATGTCTCTAAGAAATCAAAAATCACCAATTATCTCTGAGATGCAAATTTATTTAGATTAACATTATTTATTATATTTATTTTCAGCAACATAGTTTTATTGAGAATACATGCAACTAAGGTAAACTAAAGCTACCCAGCAGTGTTTAACCAGCGAGAAAAAGACTGGAAGTCATAGTTGCCTTCAAAATAATGGCCAAGATTACCGCACAGGAAATAAAATTTCAATGTCCCCATACCATGTTTGCCACCCTGTGGTATCACACCATTTCAGCTTTGAAAGGGTTTTGGACTTCTTGAAGACCAAATGTATGTTAATCTAAATAAAAATACATAATCATCTGTTTCTGTTGTAACTAGCTAGCGTTTGCTTAGCTGCTGATTAGCTTTACTCCCAACACACAAGATACAGCCATCATTTCTACGTCCAGTTGAAGGTGTGATCACTTGAACGTAAACATATGTTGTTTTGGGGCATTTGCTGAAACAAATGGAACGGCATTGTCTCTTAGTTTTATGTATTCTCAAAAAGCTAAACTGCTGATTGAGTCAAAATTGTTTAAATAAATCTAAAAATCTAAATCTGATTTAAATAATTGATGTGCAGCAACATTAGACATCACCATAATAGCCAGCTCTGCATGTATATTGTTTGTTAGTTTGAATGTTAAGTTTGATAACTTAGTTATTACTTTTCCATATTAAAAAGGATTTTAATGAAACTAACCACACTGTCTGTACAGTTATGGTTAACTGGTAGTGCTATTATTAACACTGTTTGTCTCTATTGAAGCTCGATTTGCTGCCTCCCATTCAGACCTGGTCTTCAGTGAACAGACGCACTATTTAATCACGATGGCGTAAACTGATTAAGCTTGGTTTAAGGCAGTGGCCTCAAAACGTCTTCTGTCATGCTTCTGTTTGGAAGCAGTAAAACGATCTTGCCTCTCACTCCCTGTAAACCAGAATAAATGAAATAATATTGGGGAGCGGAATCAATTAGCCGAGCAGTAGAAAATTAATCAGCAACAAATTTGACTAAAAATCTTAAATATTTGCTGCTTCTGGCTTCTTAAAGTTAGGTGCCGTTTTTGAAAATCTTCACCAAAACAGTGAAGGTGAAAATTATAATTTTATGAAGAGCACAAACTTCTTGTTTCCTTTCACATTTGCACGAGTTACTTTTGTGCAAAATAGAGCTGCAATGAATAGTCGATCGAAAAATAATAATTTTCGGGAATTTCTCCAGGCAAAATGCCAAACTAACATTTGCAGTTCCCAGCTTTTCAAATGTCAACTGAACTGAATATTTTTGGGCTTTGGACTGTTCGTTGGTCAAAACAAGCATTTTAAAGAGGTAATTTTGGGGTCTGGGCCTTTTTGTGAGGCTTTCCTCCACTGTTCTAAAAATGACAACTGTCTGAGATTTGACACAAATGTTAAAAGGCTTTGCTTTCCAGTCTCAAAGATGCAAGGCTGTCCCGATATGTTTACAATAATCCTAAGAGCAATATAGGCTTTGTCCAAATTTCTTCAGCTTTAACTGATCTGTTTTCTTGACAATCTTTTTTTCTTTGCCAAAAATCTCTCCATCTTGGTTTTTACATATGGTTTTGCTGTCAAAATGAAACTTAGTAACTTGCCTTGTTAGCGTGAAAGCACTCGTGTGTGCTTATTATTCCCACATCAATCAGATTCATTCAACTCAAGTTCCACTACACATTTTTCTACCCTGGTCTGCATGCAACCTCAAGCAATGGACCCCCTGGAGGGAGTGCAGTTTGAAAAACACTAATTAAATGTTTGGTTAGGCCAGAAGACAAATGTGCTTTCATTAACAAACTCATTTGTGATGCATTTTAAGATTTATGGACAGAAACCTTATTCTGTTATGCAATCATCTGTTCTTATTTATGTCACTAGTTGGTGAATTTTAAAGGCTCCCCATGTAGACTTTAGCTACAGGTCCTTTACATGTGGTTTTAAATAGGGCTTGACAGAAGCTGACACTACATAAACTTTAGTGTCACACAGGGAATGAAAGTAGCACCCGCCACTAGCGGGTAACTTGGCGGTGGTGGGTGAAATTGTCGGGCCATCCGCGGCTTTCACGGACAGGAAAAATGCCCAACAGAAAGACACGTGTAGTAAGGTAAGCGTGTTGTGGCGATCGGTGCCTGCGTCACACACACAGCCACCAGTCAGCTCAGGAAATATCTGTGAAATCAATAATTTGATATATCTTCTCCACCATTGCTCATAATAATAATTCTACCTAAAAATGTATCGCATATTAAAACGCAATCGCAATATTGGGAGAAAAAATTGCAATTAGATTATTTTCCACAATCATTCAGCCCTAATTTTAAATCTGAATCTGTACTTTCACAGTTGCAGAATCACCACCTTTGTTGCAGAAATTGTGGCATAATCATACTTTTCATACTGTTTTTTTACGTTGTATACCCTTTTGTACCTAAAGATCACTTTAGACTTTAGACACAGGTTTGTTCTTGACTATGTTGGGGGCTGTTTCTCCATTTCAGTTACATCACTGTCTTTGATTTTGCACATGACCTTTCTAAAGAAGACAGGCTGCCAGACAGAGTTATTTCAGAGTCCCACAACAACAGCTTGTCCTGCAGTCTGAGGTCTTGACCTTCCTCTTGTGACAAATTGGCGTTTTGGAGCTCTCAGCCAGAGTGTGTGTCATCTGACTCAGATTTCTGAGCATGACAAATAGCCGTGTGGCTCACTAAAGTCTCCGAAATAAAGATTGCAGACTCATGTTGTTGGTAGGGTGTGTTTGAAGCTTATTTTGTTAAGATATCCTCATTAGACAAGACGAAGATCACACATGGAAAGTGAAAGAGCTGGTAAACAGGAAGCAATGTGGTCAGATGAGTTGGAGTTTTATTATGCTGACTACCTAATCACATGACCAAGGAACACATCATCAAGCAAAAACGCTGTCTAACACAAATCCCGGACTTCTTGCTTTAGGCTTTATTCATGCTTCCTTGTTGGCTGTGCTCAGAAACCTCACATGATCCATCCTCACACTTTGACATTCAAGTTTCTTTTGCTTCCTCAAATCAAAATCTTTGGAGTAACAGATGCTTACCTCACTGTTGAGTTCAAAAGTGCCCATAAAATGTTTTTTTGTTTGCTCTTTCTGTAAGTGGATCACATGTATGCTCGTATTTTGATAATAAAAGTATTGGAATTAACATTTTTTATTATCTGTAGTGTTTTAATGGCTTTTGGATTTGTTTTTTTCCTATTAAATATTTTAAAAAATCAAAGTTCCATCACAAAGTCCAAGGTGATGTTTTGTTTTGAGTCCAAAAGATAATCAATAAACTATCACATAAGACAAAGGAAAACTTCAAATCATCACAATTTAAAAGCTGTAACTATGAATGGTTTATCTTTTCTAATTAATAGACTTCAATGATTAATACATTGGTCATTATTTTTCTATCTGCTAATCAGCTGATAATTTTAGCTCTAACGGGAATATAAGAAAATAACATGTACAATAATTAAATTCTGAAATTGTCCATTCTGCATAAAGAGTACTTTTCCTTTTAATACATAAATTACATTTTTGTTGATAGGCTAATACTTCAGAACTTTTTCGTAATAAAAGTTTTGGTTAAAGGATCATTTTTGACTTAAAATTATAGAGGAACAAAAGAAAAGCAGCAACTCCTGAATATAGTAAACAAACTGTATAAATAAAATTCAGTGAAACCATGCATGCTGTAAAATCCAGTTCTTTGCTCTTTATGTGCACGCACATTTTCTTTGTGCTCAGTGTATTGCAAAATGTCACAATACTGCCAAAATATAAATATCACACAGGACTTAAAGTTGAAGTGGTGCAACAGGCTGGGACATGAGCAGTGTTGAAGAGTCTAATAATACGGACAGTCCAGCCTACAGTAGAGTTGTTTTTGATGTTAGTAGGTCACACTGTTCAGTTACATTCCTTTATGGACCCTTTGTGATAACAGCCCCGCCGTATCAGAGGGAACACACTCACAAATACAGTTCATTACGAAGGGAATTTTAGTTGTAAGACTTCACTGAGAACAGTGAGAGGAGTATTTTATTTAGACTAAATGATTATTCATTAACATTTTTGTTGATTGTTGATGCAACAGAGCAGATTGGTGCTTGTCACACCTTAACATTTAGTCACACATTTACAGACTTCAGTTACTCTCTGCTGTGTGTTAAGCTGATCTACTCTGAGTTTATTTAACTGCCCCAGTCTCAAATGTTCTTCACATGCAGAACATTTCCCACCGCTGTCTTGTTTCTGTTCAGAGGATAAATGAAGACTGTGCTGACAGCAGGGTTACAATATTATAGCACAGAGTTTTATCTTGTGTGTTTGTAAGTGTACAGGGCAGTAGGTCAGTAGAGGTTGGAGGGTTAGGACATTATTCTGTCTACTGACTACTACACCAACATACGGAGTCTGTGTGTGTAACTTTTATGATAGGTTCATAATGTACACTATGTATATCGTATGTTATTAGATCATTTGTCATGTCATGTTTCATCCATGAGGATAAAGTATACAACAAAAAGAAAAGGGTGGATAGAGGTTTAAAAAAGGAGTAGAAGTGAGATTGGTATAGCAGCTACTATTTTCATTATTCAAATTAATTTTGTCCATCTTGCAATTTAGATTTGTGTTGTAATAACCGTCTTAAGTTAATTTCATGTTTGCATAATGAGTCCTAGTCATTATTGTCCACATATGAGTAATCCTACATATCTACTGGCCAAACTGAAGGCCTTGAAAAACACGTTAATTGTCTTAAATTGACTTGTTTTTTTTATTTCTTAAATGTGCAGGTGAGCTGTCCCAGCAGAGGGTCTCTGGCATGGTGCTGGATTTTAATGACACGAAAAAATGTCCCGGAAGCAACAACAACGTTCAGACAAGCATCAGCTTCCAGTGCGGAAAAACCATGGTAAGACTCAAACACACAAGAAAGGTTTTTTTTTTTTTAAACAGACCATTTGTGCTTTTCCAAGAGCTATGTTTAGGCTGATACATGAGAACAGTGGTGGCTGGTGTGATCCTCGAACAGGCAGGATAAATCTGACTGGGGAAAGTGAAAGCTGCCCTTGAGTTGACACCCTCCTCTTTTGACTTACCGTTTTTTGTATTTGTATATTGAGTCCTTTGCTGTTAAATATCTGATCTACATGCACTCTATACTTATTTTCATGCATTAAGCATGACTAAAGAGCAAACTGTAACAGGGCCGGGTTGTGACAATGGTAAAGTATGTGATTTTTATTTATGTCACACAGAGAGAACATGTTTTTTTATTGTGTGTGTTTACAAATAGTGCATTAATTGTTTGTAACAGGAGAAACAGCACAATCAAAAATCACCCTGGTCAGAAACCTTATCGGCAGAAATTCAGCAGTTTTAAGTTGTATTATCGGTGCAGTTTATTGGATGTCCTCATTTAAAAAATTGATAAACTTAGCTTGAGCAAGTTCCACCATGAACATGCACTTTAACTGTTTTGCAATATTGAGGCAACGTTATTGTGCTTTGCTGTTTTGTAGTCAGTATCTGTATTCTGAACTTTATGACTTATGTGCCTAACTTACGTGTTGGATTGAAACAAGGTTTAAACCCATACTGACATTTTTGAGCTTTTATTTGACTCATATTTCAATTCGTTGAAATTAAATTGAGCGTTCTCTTTCTTGAAGCAAATAAACTATATATAATTATATTTTTTGGATCCCTGAAGCAGATGTCTGCTGTCAGCTGCAATGAAAGGAAGTGAATCTGTAAATAGAAACCATGTAGGACAATGACAGTCACCTGCTATCTCATGAGTAATAGTGCGCGCGCGCGCGTGTGTGTGTGTGCGCGCGGTTTCGAGGGTGGTTGAGTGGTGGGTTAACATTCATGTAATTTCCTGTAAAGACACAAAGATGAGTTTTCTGGTTCAACAGAAAATGATTGGTACTAGGTTTTCAGTTCATGGAAAGTTTGAAGTGAAGAAATGAAAGTGGCTTTTATGAAGACTTTTATTTAACTTTTCAAAAACATGTCTAATGTTGAAAAGAAGAAGAAGGGATTAAGCCAAATGCAGATTATCTATTATAACAATTAACCTTAGCAGAACTGTGTCACTGGTAAAGAGTGGACATTTAAAGTTATAATTTTGACAAATGAATGAAAATAATAAATTTAACAATTAAAAAGATGCTCTATATTATGTATAACTTTGATATATAACTTTGACTAGCAGTGAATTTCTCAAGTGATGCAATATACCCAGAACACATTGTGTATATCCTTGAGGTCTAACAAACTTGTTGAAGACATTTCCTTCCTCATAAAACATTGCAAAGACTGACATCTGCTTGCAGTCTTACTCTTCTCTGCCTTTGTTGGCGCATTGCTATGTTTCTTGGCAGATTACCATCTGTCAAAGAGAGTGAAACTTTTAGCAGAAATGTGTATTACGTCACTCTGGAGGTGCACAAAATGGGGACTGACATGTCAAACCATTGGTCTATAGTGATACTAGGTTCAGAAAGACCTTTTAAATTTATGATCTTCATCTTTTCAGTCTTGACAACAACAAAAAAAACCTGTATGAAGTAGGGCAAAAACAGAAAACAAAGAAAAAGAAGTTGTCCTGTAACAGAAAAAGTTGCTGGTTTAACGGTCTAGAACAGCTGGTAAATTATGGACAAAAAATGGGAATGAGAGACAGTCTCCCCTCTCTCAACAAGTGTTCTTGAGAAGCCCTCGAGCAAGCGCTGAACCTTCAACCCCTCCAGCAGCAGCAGACTGTGGTTGTGCTGCACTCCGCTGTAACTGTGGGGAGTAATTATAAACGTCAGCATTTGCATAAATGTTTTCTTTCTCCTGTCAGATTAAAATTTATAAGTAATCCTCCGCACACCATTTAAAAATAAACCAAATATGTAAAATACTGTATATTCTGGATAACAAACGCTGGCACATTTGCCATAAAGTGCTACTAAACCAAGTTGCGCTTCTTTACTTGCTTTGTTTCTCTCCAGTGCAGAGCTGCCTGTTACACAGCACTTTAATGTGTTAATCGCCCTCATCAGCATGAAACTATCTTATCATGTTCCTGTGTTTGTGTGCTGCAGGGGACCCCAGAGTTTGTTGCTGTGTCTCAGTGCGTTCATTACTTTGAGTGGAGGACCTACGCTGCCTGCAAGAATGATAAATTCAAGCCACAGAAAGAGGTATGTGGTGGAGCATCTGATGTGCGGCTGACTCACTGACGAGAAGGTTTTATGTTCAAGAAAGAACGAAACTGACGCCATGCCTATTAAAGGTTAAAGGGGGAGCATTTAAGGTGTAATTCGTAAGAAACAATGAGCCAGAGGGGTTTTTCCACCCATGTGAAGATGTACAAAGTTGCAGACATGTCACATGTTGTCACAGTGAGCTCTTAATGTGAGCTTAACATGGAACAATTGAAAGAATGTATGAAATGGATTAAACTTGCTAGATAATCTGTTGCAAAAGTGCTTCTGTGAAATAGTTGTTGATTGAATTAAGCAAAAAAAACTACCCATTGATTTAAAATCCAATAACAGGAATCTGCTGGTGCTTAAGTTGTTTGAAAACGTAGTTTCTCTCTTCAAATTTAAGCCCTCTAAAGATATTAAAATTATTATTATATTATCAAAGTTTAGAGGAATGAATAACATTTTAACTGCCACACAAAGATCTGATTTGAAAGATCTTTATTTGTAGTGATCTTTATAAATAAATTCAACCAAAACCCTCTATTTTCTTTTAATGAATGCTACTTCAAGTTATTGTAAAAATATGTCCGTACTGCAGTTTAAGCTACCTTCTCTGTTTCCAGGTGCCCTGCTATGTGTTTGACTCGGATGGTAGGAAGCATGACCTCAACCCTCTGATCAAAATGAGCGATGGCTATCAGGTGGACGACGGCGACGACAGCATCGACTTCTACATCAACATCTGCCGAACTCTCAGTCAGTACCTGAGAGAGGGTGGAGAGCTGAATGGATGATTGGATGAATAAATGACTGTGTGATTGGATTCAGAATTTAGCAATAATGAGCCTTTTTTTTTTCAGTTTAATATTTGAATTTGATAGACCACAATACAACTACTAAAATAGACTACACACCTTAATTATAAATGTTATATATAGTAACAAGTGTTGCATATATTCATGCATTTAAAAATGTGTTTTTAAAATATCCTTTTTGTCAAAGAAGCACTTGTTTCTATTTTAAATTAAGCCCTTTTAAATTGTTTACTTGTAAAGCTTTCTTTGACATTTTTAGTTTGCCATATCATTATTGAAGATTCCTGCTGATCATCGCTGTTGTTATTGTTATATTTTGATTTATATATATTTCCCATCATCTCATATCCTTCCTCATCCTCACCCAGATGCTCCAGATAAATCCTGTCCAGAGGAATCTGCAGCCTGTCTGATCACCAGTAGTGGCTCCTACAACATGGGCTCTCCTACCGGACAGCTAGAGCTGGTGTCCAACGATAGGTATCATCTTGCTGAATGTCTTTCATCTGTCATTTGACTCTACATCTTTTTGAGAGTAGGGAATGATTTGCAGCTGCTGGTCTGGACAAATCTTCTATTTTGTTGCTTTGAGTTTAGATTTACTTCAATAGTTTCGAAAGTTTATATGATTGTCAGAATATCCAGGATGTGTTGATGTGTTGTTTTATACAGTTGTGGTTTTGTTAAGTTTATGTTGAGCTGCAACCTCATTTATGTCTGAGGAGAGTTAACTTTTTCTGACAGAAGGATACACATTAAATTTAACCAAATGAAAAGCTCATTTTGAAAAGATGAAGTCTTTTTAATAATAAATTTACTTTTTCACTTGTTTCTTGTCTCCTCCTCTCGCAAGGCTGAGGTTACAGTATACTGTAAGTACCAGTTCGTCTCATCCAGAGATCTGCGAAGGACACAATCCTGCCGTCACCATCACTTTCATCTGTCCATCAAGCAGACATTCAGTAGGTTACACACTCATATACTCAACATACACAGCAAAATGTTTTTATACATTTACCCTTTATATATTTCATCCCTTGCAGATCATTTGTTGCATCTACCTGATTTTCATGCTGTTCGACTGTACTTGCAAAAATGTATCTAATTCCTGTTTTACTAAAAGTGTATTTTGGTCTCACAGGGCAGCCCTCCTAAGATGACAGCTAAGTCAAACTGTCGCTACGAGGTGGACTGGGTGACTGAATACGCGTGTCACAGAGACTATCTGGAGAGCCATAGCTGTAAACTGACCAGCAAACAGCATGACTTGTCCATAGACCTAACACCTCTCACCTTGAGCTGTAAGTAGTTCTTCCTCTAAACCATGTCTCTTAAACTATCACACCAGGGGCCACATCCAGTCCGTGAGACACCTTGATCTGTAAATTAATCACAAGAAAGCCAACAAAATGTAGGATAAAAAAGTGGCTTTTTATTTCACATTTAACAAAGCAAGCTGTACTATTCTGCTCAACTTGTAAACAGAAGCACTTTAATGCACAGTATGTAATTTCTGCTGTTAGGTGTCTCTCAATTTAAACAATGACAAAAGAAGCACTTTAATGACGTCGAGAAGTAGCGTGGAGTGGTTGTCTGTATCGATAAACAGTGACCATTGGTGATAAATATTTATCTGACTTAACTCAAGCAGAAATCATGTGCAGAAATGAGTTAATGTATTAAAGTTAAGTTATACAGGGACAACTTCTGCGACACAACACACTGCAACTGCAATGAATAATTATGCTCCATCACAAGTGATCACATCACAAACAAGAGTGAAAAATAGAGTTGCTAGCTATTTCACTGACTTTCTTCCTCACTCTCTGACATATGATCTGGCGTTTCTCTGGAAGTTATAGCAGCTAAAGGGGGTAAAGGGATTATGGCGCCATTAACAAGCAAACTGGGAACCTCAGCTAGCCAAGTGAAACATGAAACTACCAAGATGGTTAACAAAAGTAGGTTTTTTGAATTGGAGTAAATTTCAACATTCTTTCTCTCTTGTATTAACAATGATTACATAATTAACCTTCAAGAATGATTCGATCATGGTGCCGCTTTTTAATATCCCAGTTAGAAGAAGATGTCTGTGGTCCTCAGTCATCCAGGTCATAGTTATCCAACAAGAGGTGAGTTTTTCTTCAGGGAACTGAAGAAGTCTTCAGAGACTTCAGTTACAGTATAATGTAAGTACGTTCTCTGAAGAAGAACTGAAGAAGTCTCTTGGATGAGGGACAAAACGTCTTCTAGTATCATCAACCAAGTACAGTTGCCCTTGACCTCAACCTTCGTTAGAGGAAGTAGCTTTATGTGTAAACTATACTGACCTTCCTGTTTTTTGTCAGCTCATTTTGAGTAATAGAAAAAGCCATTTCCACTTATTGTCACAGTCTGTGTGTAACATGATGTAGGTCACAATTTCCTGTATCTCTGGTGTTAAAGCAAGTGGTTGTGCATATGTATGTTTCCAGGTTGGATGCTGCTACTTTCAAATTGAAGCTGATTGCTGTCAGTGACTTTGCCCATATTCATTATCTTTAAAGGAGTAGTTCCACATTTTGAGAAATATGTTTATTTGCATTGCTTTGAGAGTTACATGAAAAGATTTCTAAATGTTTTGAAAACTGTAATCTTTGAAAAAATATTACAACATTCTGAAAGATAAGAATATTGTCCACAGACTACAGTCCACAGTAATGGTAATTATTCTTACAGTCAACAGTCATAATTAATCTAACATTTAGACTTACAGTAAGATTAATATGATATTTCAGCCTAAACCCTCTAATACCATTTTGTGTGTGTGTTCGTAGCTACAGACCAGCCATACTATATACATTCTGGGCCCAGTGAGGGGGATGAAAGCTACTTCTACTACCTGAACGTGTGTGGAAAGATTCCCACTAAGGAATGTGGTGACGGCGAGTTTATATCATCCTGCCAGGTGAAGAATTCTGGAGACTTGAAGAAGGTGGCTGGAAGATATCAGAACCAGACACTACGGTAATGTGTGAATTAAGGACAAGAAACTTTTAAGTGAGAGTATGTTACTTTTGAAAGCGCAATAGCACAATCATTCGTTTGCCATGTTGTAAGCGTAAGCAATAAAACACACCCTTGCTCAGTCAATATTGATGTTGTTATCTGAGCGTTAGCCTGTGTAATGAAGTCTATAAGCAAACAAGGGGAAAAAAATTAACATGTGAGCTGATGAATTTACAGTATAACCTGACACACAAACACTTCCACAAAGCTGTCCACCCAAGCAGAATCAACCTCCATGTGACTTTAAAAAATCTGTGATGATTTCAGTTTTTTTTTTAGATGCACAATGTTTTTGTTTTTTTCAATATGTTAACTCCTTCATCCAGAAACGTTGAGACAGAAACAGCATGTCATTCTCAAAAATCATCCATGAACAGTTCAGGCAGAACATCTTAATTAGCTCATTGATGAAATGTTAAACTTTTGCTTTCTGCTTCACCCCCCCCCCCACCCTGTGTTTTTATCCTTTTTTATCTGTAGTTATTCAGATGGAGATCTGACTCTTATCTACCCAGATGGCCAGAGATGCTCCACCGGCTTCCAGAGAATGACCATTATCAACTTTCAGTGCAACAAGACTGCATGTGAGATAGAGATGTTAAAAATAGTGTTCCTGTTTTATTTTAAGCTTTTACATTTTGTTTATTTTGGCACCATCTGGTGGCTGACAGCATGGCACTCTGCTACCATGAGATGTTCTTCCTACTGTAAATGTTGTACATACAACTTGTACCAGATTGTTCCTTTTATTTAAAATGATCGTACAGGTGGAGTCCTGTCATAACTTCAACTTACTTCATGGTTTGCGTCATTTTCTGCAGCTAACGGTGGGCGAGGGACTCCCGTTTTTGTAGGGGAGACAGACTGCACTTATTACTTTGACTGGCAGACGGCCTTCGCCTGCGTCAAAGAGAAGGAAGATCTACTGTGTCGAGTCAGAGATGGCAAAAAACACTATGACCTTTCACCCCTCACAAGATACCCTGGTGAGTTTAACAACTCAGTTCTAACTTAGGGAATCTAACTCCTTTTCCACTGGTGATCACACTACACAGTTTTATTTATTTATTCATTAACAGGGGTTTGAGATTTGTACTTTCACACAGGGCTATACTGATCATTCTGATTTGCAGTACTTATTACTTGCCACTAATTAAAGTACACCTCTGAAATTTGATTATGCATTGATTATTGAATTGGTTAACACTAAATTGGTTGTTTTAGAACAGTGGTTCTCAAATTTTTTCACATCAAGGACCGCTATACTGAAATTAGAACCACAGACCCACATCTGATAGGACTTTTGCTTTTAGATGTTTTATTAAGACCCAAGTAGTCATACATTCTGTCATTGTGTTACTTATAACAAAAATAAATGATTCCCCTTTTTGCAGTTTTCGATAAAAGCGTCAGCTAAATAACTAATTATTATTATTATTATTATAATTATTATTATTATTCGGCCTGGAAGATATGGCCAAAAATGTTACCACGATAAGTTTCATATCTTTCGATATCGATAATTATCACGGTAAGTATAAAATCTTTATTTCTTTCGATTTTAAAGGCTGATTTTTTTACTCCTGAGTGAAAGTTGAAAAAACCTGATGGTTAATTGTGTTTTAAAGTCTTTCTTTATGGTCAACACTTGAGGCCAAATAGTGGATCAATTTACAAGTCTGAGGTAGAACATTTAAAAAAATTAAGATAAAATCTTTGTCAACAAATATGTATGAAAAAATTAAGTAAAAGCTTTTTTCGGCTCTTTTTCCTCAACAAAATGAACATCTTAACAAAAAAATAAGTCCTCATTCGTGTTGTGATAATTATTGTTGTTTTATTGTCCGGCCCTAATTATTATTATTGAATACCAGTGCCTTCCTGTAGCCGCCATTACAGCCAGTTTGAAAATTATTTCCGTGGTCTTTCATCTTTGATGTCATAGTGGTTCCTAATTTGGCCTATTTGTCAGTGTAGGCATGTTTCCATCTAACAATATATATCATCTTTCCCATGCATTGTTGTCGCAACATTTGTTGCTGAGAAATCACGTTCCTCTGTGTCTCTGTGTGTTGCTTCAGAGTCAGATGTCAGCTCGAACTGGGAGGCGGTGGATGCTAGATCTCAAAAGTCTGACTCGCGTTTCTACCTGAATGTCTGTCACAAAGTCACCCAGACAGGAGGGGCTGCTGGCTGCCCGGTGAATGCCTCCATCTGCGCTGTGGGTAAGAGTTTCCACAGGGAGAGTTTCTAAGGACTAATGGCTTTTTGGAAATTCAGTGATGGTATTATAATGGTTTTGGGAAGTCAAGGAGTTTGCCAAATTAATGATCTAAGGGATAGTTGTAGCCTTCTGTATTCATCATTCATGATCAAGTCAACTATTAAAAACACATTAACTTTGCGATGGATGACATTTTCCTTTATCACAATGAATCTGACCAGTGAAGTTTATTGATTGTGTCTCTCTGCTTCAGATAAGGATCATGGGGCCATCAGCCTGGGCAGCTTCCTCTCTTCTCCCCAGAAGACTGAAATAGGAAATGACATCAGACTGGTGTATACTGATGGAAATTTCTGCGCCAATAAAAAGAAGAGGATCCAAACTATCCTGACCCTCAAGTGCAAACCAGGTAGGTTAAATAGAGAGATAAGTAGCCATTAAATATTATTTTATTACTTTATTATATTTTGCTCTGTGCTTTTCTCTCTAATTTCTGTTCAGTCGTGACGTCGTTGCTGCTTTTTTGAGAAATTTTAATCACTCTATTTCCTCCTAAACTTCTTTTGTTTTTGCAGGGTATCTGGAGGGCGCTCCTGTCCTTCGTAGTGTATCGTCTGACAAATGTGTGTACGAGTTAGAGTGGTACACTGCTGCCGCGTGCGTCCTCTCGAAGACGCAGGGAGACGACTGCAAGGTGGAGGACCCTCAGGCTGGTACGACACACACAGACACACAAGTTTGATCAATGTGGTTTCTGACTGATCAATATTTTACTTAAACAAGAAAAACACAGCAGCAAAGGAAAGATGAGAAAGAAGAAACAGGGTGCACGGGAAATGTGTATAAGTAGAAAAACTGTCTAAGCGCAAAACAAATCTCTATCTGCCTCTTAAACCTTGAGAGTATGCAAGGATAGAGTCGTCATGTTTGCCATTTATGCTTGAAAAGGGCAATTACGGTATTTTAAACCTAATATTGTTATTTTGAGTATCATGACTTACAAAGATGACTAACTAACTCACGTTACCACCGTTAACTCACCTCTCGTGAGAGCTGAAACGAAAAAAGGATCTAAGTCTTTGACTGCTCACTCAAATCTATGATTCCTCTTTTGATTTTAGAAACATTTATTACACTCATAGAAAGTTAAGGCCACTGAACTTGCTGTGAGGACGCTTCACCTCTCGTCCAAGAGGCGTCCTCAACTCTACCACCTGGTGGGGAGTTTCGGGCATTTTAAACTGTCGGTCACACCTGTGTGTCACATTGACAGTTGTTGAGCTCACATGTAAAGAGGCTTCTTATGCTGCCATCTAGCTGTTGCTACCTGATCTGTCCCATTGCATTTTCCCACTCTGTGCTGTTTTACAAAGCCATCGTTCCACCAGACCAAACATAGATGAGAGTGTCCTTTGACGTCATTGACTCTACTTTAATCCTCCTCTATAACTACCCTCTGCCCCACAGAGCTCTCTTTCGACTTGTCGCCTCTCTCCAAAGCTGACGGAGGCTTCTACCACCTGACCAGTGGCAACTATGACTACTACATCAATGTCTGCGGTCCTGTCAAAGCTGCCAGCTGTCCTGAAAAGGCTGGAGCATGCCAGGTCGAAAAGAGGTAAGAAGGACCCATGGACATTAAGAACATATATATGTGTATATATACGCTCGCGTGTGTATGTGTATACATGGGGTGATATTGCACAATCACTGTTCTTATGGTCAAATTAAAAGAGTCATCACAGATTATCACCGGTCAGCAGATTCAGTCCAGAGGTATTCATAATGTGCCTAGATTTGCCTTTTTTTTTAGGTTTTAATAGGATTTAAAAAAATATCATTTGTGTATCAGTTTCCCTTTTTAATCTGTTCAATTAGTTAATTGTTAAAAATTACATCCAGTTTTTGTTGTTATAATTAATGCTAAATTCCATTGTAAGGGATCTTAGTTGTTTGTTTGTTATATTTGCTATAAAAAAAGGAGAGATTGATAAGTTTTTATTTTTTTGTCCTCAGATGTATGGATCTGGATATATGACCTGTGGAGGAAAATGTGTACTTTAATTCTTACTGCCAAGATCAGCTTTGTATTATGCTCTGTCTCATGGAAATTTAAGGCATTGAGCAAGTAACAAGTAACTACTGATAATAGGGAATTTAATTTGAACTAATCTAATCTAATGCTGTAAAATGAGTAACGGGAAATGTGAAGCAAATTGACCCCCACTGCACGGATGACATGATGACTTAATTCTTATTATAAGTTTTTCTCTCTGCCACGTCAGTTCTTGGAGTCTCGGGGAAGCAAACTCCCATCTGTCGTACTACGACGGCATGATCCAGCTGACCTACAGTAATGGCTCTCAGTACAACGACCAAAAACACACTCTTAGATCCACACTCATCTCTTTCCTGTGTGACCCAGAAGCCGGAGTGGGAAAGCCCGAATTCCAGGTAATCTAAACAATAACTGTGTCTCTTATTTCTTTCTTTTACGATATACTGTATTTCTACACTTTTTAGACTTTTTCTTTATAGTCTTGGTTGGCCTCTAATGAACTGTTTTTATCTATTCTTGTGAATCCAGGTTGAGGACAAGTACACTTATAACTTCCGCTGGTATACATCCTACGCATGTCCAGTAAGGCCTCATGACTGTTTGGTGACAGACCCCAACACTCTTGAACAGTATGACTTATCCAGGTAATGGAGTGCAATCAGCGTACACAAAACTCTTTACTGTAACCATCCTGCTCACCTTCTTTTTTACCTTCTTCTGCCTCCAGCTTGTCACGCCCCCCCTCTGGTAGCAACTGGCATGCCATGGATTTCTCTGACAGGAGGAAGTACTACATCAACATATGTCGGCCTATCAATGCTGTACAAGGCTGTGACCGCCATGCATCCGTCTGCCAGATGAAGTACACAGACAGGAAGGTCTGTTACAAGCGAAATTCCCGACGTGAAAAATAGAACTTAACTTATAAACTAAGCTTATAAGACCTTTTCACAAGACATATACAGGGAGAGGGACAGAGAGAGTAAGCGTGTGTTTGAAGGCAAAAGCAAGGTGAACGCTAAAACAAAGTAGTGAATGAACTACTGCTAATTGGGTAATTTATCCTTTTTAGATATTTTCAAATGAAATATACAAATATACTTCATCCCTGTCAGAAACACTTGAGCGTTGTTATACTGCAGTTTATTTTCAGCTGGATTTTATTTTAGCAAAATGCTCTGTCCAGTAGCTTAACCTGGAGCACTTTTTATTTTGAGAAGTGTTTGATTGAAAGTAGGTCCTGTAACCTAGTGTAGCTTTGGAGAAAATGTCAAAGTTATTTAACAGTCAATGTTTTATTATGAAAATACAATTGAATGAACCCCAGGAAGATGCTTATGTTGGTGCTAGTTGGGATCCTAATAAAGGGTGAATTTTTCATTAGAGAAAAGTTGCAAAAATGTTTGTGTTTGCTGTCAATTGTAGGAGGTCGTATCAGTCAGTAACATGGGTATTTCTAAGCGAGGGCCGATCATCGAGGAGCGGAACCGGCTGCTGCTGGAGTTCACGGACGGCTCTCTTTGCACGTCAGACGGCCAGAATCTCGCATACACAACACGTGTCCACCTGGTCTGCTCCAGAGGAACTGTGGTGAGTACAGTGGTAATTAACAGCACTGTGCACTTTTTGTTTGCATAAACATTAAAATAATAACTGGCAATAAGGGCGGCTGTGAATCAGGAGGTCGGAAGATCCGGCTCCTCCAGGCTGCATATCGAAGTGTCCTTGGGCAAGATACTGAACCCTGAATTGCCCCCGATGGCTGTTCCATCAGTGTGTGAATGTTGGTTTCAGTTTGAGCACATAGGCTCAGTGTATGTGTGTGGCTGGATGAATGCAATGTAGCGTAAAAGTGCAAGGACTAGAAAGGAGCTATACAAATACAGAAAAATGAATGTTTGCATGTGTCTGAGATGTGACTCGGTTTGTGTTCCACACTGTGCAGTCAGCGGGCCCGCGGTTCCTGTTGTACCAGAACTGTACTGCCAACTTCATGTGGGAGACCACTGCAGCCTGTGCCATCACCACCACCACCACCAAGAACAATGTCAGTTCACTTATATTACATACACACAATACACATTCTTATGTCATCTTATGTTTGATTTATTTATGCACACTGATAAGGCAACAAATTTCAAAAGATGTTAACGTTAGAAAACTGACATGTGTTTGAAATGTTTGGAAATATTTAAAACCTGAGATGATGTCTTTGTTCCTCAGAGCTGCTCTGTGGTCGACCCCAACTCTGGCTTTGAGTTCAACCTGCAGCTTTTGGCTTCTAAGACTGGATACAGAACAACGGCAAATGGCAAGGACTTCCTGGTAAGAGAGGCAAATGGATAGTCATCTGCCAACTGTAATGTCTGCCAAATGCAGCCCTCATGTTTGAATGTAAATGTGTGATGAAGCCAACAATCAATTGATGTTTACTGAGTGTGAGAGCCGCACACACTGCCAGCTTTTCATGCAGCTCTGATATCACCTGTATTGTTACCAGATGTTGTGGGATTTAATTTTGACTTTTTAAGGGTTTATGAATATAAATTGTATGTATTAATAATAATA
>NC_060159.1:23765642-23807852 GCF_021292245.1 Micropterus dolomieu | reverse complement strand
GCTGGATTTTATTTTAGCAAAATGCTCTGTCCAGTAGCTTAACCTGGAGCACTTTTTATTTTGAGAAGTGTTTGATTGAAAGTAGGTCCTGTAACCTAGTGTAGCTTTGGAGAAAATGTCAAAGTTATTTAACAGTCAATGTTTTATTATGAAAATACAATTGAATGAACCCCAGGAAGATGCTTATGTTGGTGCTAGTTGGGATCCTAATAAAGGGTGAATTTTTCATTAGAGAAAAGTTGCAAAAATGTTTGTGTTTGCTGTCAATTGTAGGAGGTCGTATCAGTCAGTAACATGGGTATTTCTAAGCGAGGGCCGATCATCGAGGAGCGGAACCGGCTGCTGCTGGAGTTCACGGACGGCTCTCTTTGCACGTCAGACGGCCAGAATCTCGCATACACAACACGTGTCCACCTGGTCTGCTCCAGAGGAACTGTGGTGAGTACAGTGGTAATTAACAGCACTGTGCACTTTTTGTTTGCATAAACATTAAAATAATAACTGGCAATAAGGGCGGCTGTGAATCAGGAGGTCGGAAGATCCGGCTCCTCCAGGCTGCATATCGAAGTGTCCTTGGGCAAGATACTGAACCCTGAATTGCCCCCGATGGCTGTTCCATCAGTGTGTGAATGTTGGTTTCAGTTTGAGCACATAGGCTCAGTGTATGTGTGTGGCTGGATGAATGCAATGTAGCGTAAAAGTGCAAGGACTAGAAAGGAGCTATACAAATACAGAAAAATGAATGTTTGCATGTGTCTGAGATGTGACTCGGTTTGTGTTCCACACTGTGCAGTCAGCGGGCCCGCGGTTCCTGTTGTACCAGAACTGTACTGCCAACTTCATGTGGGAGACCACTGCAGCCTGTGCCATCACCACCACCACCACCAAGAACAATGTCAGTTCACTTATATTACATACACACAATACACATTCTTATGTCATCTTATGTTTGATTTATTTATGCACACTGATAAGGCAACAAATTTCAAAAGATGTTAACGTTAGAAAACTGACATGTGTTTGAAATGTTTGGAAATATTTAAAACCTGAGATGATGTCTTTGTTCCTCAGAGCTGCTCTGTGGTCGACCCCAACTCTGGCTTTGAGTTCAACCTGCAGCTTTTGGCTTCTAAGACTGGATACAGAACAACGGCAAATGGCAAGGACTTCCTGGTAAGAGAGGCAAATGGATAGTCATCTGCCAACTGTAATGTCTGCCAAATGCAGCCCTCATGTTTGAATGTAAATGTGTGATGAAGCCAACAATCAATTGATGTTTACTGAGTGTGAGAGCCGCACACACTGCCAGCTTTTCATGCAGCTCTGATATCACCTGTATTGTTACCAGATGTTGTGGGATTTAATTTTGACTTTTTAAGGGTTTATGAATATAAATTGTATGTATTAATAATAATAATAATAATCAACCAATGATTATGTTAATTATAGATTTGTCTTTCTTTCTGATAACAGTGCCTAGGACCCAAGTTGACTTGTCTTTGGTTGTTTTGTACATAATGTTTATTATAATGTAAGATGAGGAACAGCAGCAAATGTTTACATTTTAGAAAAACATTTCTAAAAGGATTAATTAATCATCAAAATAGTAGCTGATTAACTTTCTTTCAATCATCAAATGGTTTAATTGTTTCAGCTCTAAAGTAATAAATTAAACTTAACTGAAAAATCACATAACACTACAGTATATCCATAAAGCCAGTAATTCCACTCTGCAGAAGCTTGTTATGTTTTCTGTTGAGACTGTCCAGATATGTTTAAGCAAATAACATGACTTTTTCTGCTTTTTGTATCTTATGTACTTTATAAAAATAAAGATCCTTTTTAGGCTTGTGTCAATTAAAGATATGTACAACACTCCCTCAACAAAAATATAATACTCTCTTACTTTCCACCTTGTAGGTGAATATCTGCTCAGACGCGGCAGAATGTGGAGAGGGCATGACTGGCTGTGAGCTGGAAGACAAACATATCTCCAGTCCAGTGGGGGTGGAAAAGACCCTCCAGTACTCCACCGATGGCCTCCTCAAACTAAGATATAAGGGACCCCTGGACAGTCCCACAGGTATCAAGGATGCAAAAATATATGTTTTGTGTTCAGTGGTTTCGCTGATCAGCTGTGATAGATTTGAATTTACTGTATTTAATGCGGTTTGCTGCAGTTGCACAATTGATAACGAAATTATCAGTCAGTTGTGTAATGGCCATTACACTGTTAAAGCATTGTTTGTTTGTTAGTTATACTCCTGATTGGGAACGACTCAAAAAGTAATTTAAGGTCAAACTTAAATTTAAATTTCCTCAATTTTTGTGGAGAGAAATATAAACTAAATGCTATTGTGCATGTTTTTTTTGTGAAAACCATGTCTAAAAAGTGGTCTTTCCCAGGGCAGTGTCTGACATTTGAGAGCCAGTGTCACTTAAAGACTCACTGTCAACTTCAGTGCTGCGCTACTGACTGGAGTGTATCAAATCATCATCATTGGTTGAATACCATTATTGATTTAAGAGCCTTTTACATTTGGGAGGACCCATCATGCTGTTAAGTTTGTGTTCCACTCACAATCTGGAAACTTGCAAGCTTGGCTAACTAGCTTTACGGGTGCAGCACCTTCCTTTGCTTTGTATTTCCTGCAGTGTACAAAGAAGGGGATTTAGTCTTTATCTCTTTTTTGAGTCCCACTGGAATAAACAACCAGATTTTCAAAAAATGGGTAGTACTGTAGCTTTAGCTGTTTGTCTGTTACTCCGTGATTCAAGTCACACCCAAAATAGTAATGTGCCCAGTTAACATAGGGAGAGCTTAAATGACCGAGCAAAGGTTATCAGTGTCAGCTTTCAGCTGGTTAACTGCTTGTGTGACCGTTAGAATAGAAGTAATTAATGAACTATTGTAAGTGCCCGCCTACACAGAAGTAAAATTACAGTGCTGGTATCATGTGGGGAGCGCTATCATGGCAGTAACTCAAACTTGTTTTTGGTAATAACAATTTTGAGCAAATATGTACCAGTCAAAACAGAGGATGTACAGTGTATATATTGACGTCTTAACAAAAGATTCTTTTAATTTTAATTAGGCTTTAAAGATCTTAACATTTTCCTGACTGTGCACTTTATTCCATATTTTTCATCAGCATCTCGGGACACCTTCACCATTAATTTCGTGTGTGATCCACACTCTAACCCTGGTTCACTGAAACTGCTGCAAGAGGAGTTGAGTTCTTTACCTCACCATGTGGTCCACGATGTCCTCTTTGAGTTCTCCACTGCTCTGGTCTGTGTCCCGGCTCCAGTTGACTGCCAGATCAGTGGTATTGATCACACGAACACACACAAACAAACAAACCTTTTATATGTATGGGAAAATATAAGCAGTGAACGGTGAAGAATTCAGTTTCCTGAGTGTGTAATTATACTTTTCTACCTCTAGATTCCCATGGTAATGAATATGACCTGAGTCACCTGATCCGGGATGCGGATGACAGCCCCTGGATCGCAATAGATACAGATGTGGTCAAATCACACAGGTTTTACATCAACATCTGCAAACCGCTCCCCCCTGTGAAAGAGTGCCCAGGTTAGTATACTTGTCCATGTTTCTTCACTAAATTCACCTTCCTACACAGAAACGTAAGTGTAAATTAAGATGTTTAGTCTGACATAAGATATTAATAATAAATAGATAAAAATATGGGACGTTAAACAGAGAGGGAGTAAGAGTTTACTCAAGTTGAATAAAGTTCTGTGGCAAACTATTAATATTTGAACAAGGACTTGGGCAATGAAGAACATTGTTATCAAGTGAAATTGCATAGTGACTGTATGATCATATACATTATATACAGTATTTATATTTTTGATTGCTGGGCAGATAAAACATCAGATAAAGACATCCCTTTGGGCTTTTTTTTACTATGTGATAGCCTCATACACATGTGTTCAGTTTACATTACATTTACATTTATTCTTTTAGCTGACGCTTTTATCCAAAGCGACTTAAAATTGCTATACATGTCGGAGGTCGCACGCCTCTGGAGCAACTAGGGGTTAAGTGTCTTGCTCAGGGACACATTGGTGGATGGGTCACAGTGGGGGATTTAACACAACAATGGAACAGTTTACTGCTGCACTAAGCACCAGTTTAATCATACTGTCATATGTTTCAATATCATAAACTACTAACTCATGCTGACTTTATGTGACGATGCTCCAAAGATTAATTACTAACAGTTTCTCAAATCAAAAAGTCCGATTGCAATAATATCAATGGAATTATTGTATTACTGTCGGATTTTAGTTAAATACGTTCTTTTTCTCTCTGCAGTGGGTCCTTTGGGTGCTTGTGGCCTGATTGATGGAAAGGGTTACAACCTGGGATACGTTCAGTCTAGCCCACAGGTGGCGGAGGACGGCTCCATCAGCATCGTGTACCAGAACGGAGAACAGTGTGGTTCCACCGCATCCCACTACTCAACACGCATCATCCTCGTGTGTGATGACAACCCAGTGAGTATTAGAGCTCCCACTTTGCCCAGCCACTCTGAACTGATGCCCAATGTTCAGGGCTTGCTGCATTAAGTTAGTTACCATAAACTAATCAAGTCAGACCATCACAAGATGATTGTCAGTGGTCTTAATGATGATACAGCAGCCACAGTTAAGCATTGATTCTTAGCTCAATTTGCAAAAAGTCTTCATACCAATTTCTCTTAAGCTTATTATTTGCATAAATTTCTAGGTGAGAGGACAAGTGTTCCCAGCCATATAGCAAGACATCTAACTAACCAGTGGCATCACTGATGATGTAGCGCTTACATTTTTTGTGTGTGTTTCTAGGGCTCCCCCATGTTTGACCGTAAAGATGGTTGTGAATATGTTTTCATCTGGAGGACATCTGAGGCCTGCCCTATCAGGAAGTCTCAAGGTAAAAATTAATTATAGATACCAATTTTTTAGAATTGAAACTGCTGCTGTTGGATAATTTGTGCAAACAAAGACTGATATTTCAAAAGGGAGTTTGGAATTTTATCAATTTGAACTACAACAAACAACGACTGTTTCAGAGGCCATCATTTTTAAGAGGGCAACACTAACTTCCCATGTTGATTTAACTGTGATGAAGTACAGACAAGAATATGTAACTCTTTGGTCATTGTCCATTCTTTTCTTCCCAGGTGATGACTGTCGGGTTCGTGACCCCAGGAGTGGCTACGAGTTCAATCTGAGCTCTCTGAAGGGTAAAGTTTACCCTGTCCAGAGTGATAAGTACACGTACCACCTGTCGATCTGCGAAGGGCTCCAGAAAGACGTCTGCACCCACAAAGAAACGGCCGTCTCCTCCTGCCAGGTGGAGGGCAACAACCACAAGATCGCAGGTACGAAATTGCAAAAAACATTCTCATGTTTATACAACACTGTTTGTAAGAATTTGTGTCATTATTCTTGTATTTACCCCTTTTTGTGTGTGTGTTTACACGTGTATGTGTGAAGGAATGGCAAACCAGCTTCTGAGTTATGTGGGAGACCAGCTCATTCTGAACTACACTAATGGAGACACCTGTCATAAGATTTACAAAAGATCAACTGCAATCTACTTCTCCTGCCACCCTGACAGGCATCCTGTGAGTTACATACAAAACCAGTTCAGCTGATCCCACAGTTCTTAAAAAGGCTTTAATGGCTTGTAAAAGACCATGCAGTAAACTCTGGCAAGGCTGATTGGTGACTTAGACCGCAAGATAAATTTGGTCATCGGCCAACTCACTCGAAAAATTACATTTTAGTGGTTTGTTTCCATTTAAACACGTCGGACAGACTTGACTAGTAGACACACATCCGACTGACTGAAGAGCAGCCTGAATGAGATCCAGTCAGCAGGGAGTTGTTTTGTTTGCTTTGTTGTAATTATTATTGATTATTCAATAATGACAGTTCTTTTGATGTTTCTTTTTATAAAGCACAGAAATGCATCTTAGCTCTTGTGAGGGTAATCACAAGATTGTGTAATTTTGTGTTGTGTTGATTCACTTCTTAAGGGGCAACCAGAGTTTATCAAGGAGACTCCAGACTGTACCTACCTGTTCAGCTGGCCCACCGCTCTGGCCTGCATCTCAGTCAAAACCACCAGCTGCTCCTACAAGTAATAATCCTCTACCACCTCCTATATGTCATCCTCCTCTTGCTGGTGCTCGTCTTTTTTATCACCCGTCTTATGTATTTAAGTCCTCCAGGTGTTTTTAATTTCCTTTTCCTTGAAGTGTACTTGTACACTTAAGCGGTCTTATAATTATCTATAATATAAGGCCGCTGTTATCTAACATCTTTGTGTTAGATAATTGGTTGGAACTAGTGAGATAGCATTACGCAGAATAGCTTACATGTATTACATGGATTTAATCAAATAACAGCAACACTGTTTTGTTAAACAACAACAGTACAAGTAATATGACAGACACACAGCAACAGTTAGTTTGTTATTAATACATGTGTGCAAAATACAAGTTAAATGTCAGGCAATAATGTGGTAAAAATATGTTACTGGTATCAGGGCT
The DNA here is from genome assembly GCF_021292245.1 of Micropterus dolomieu. Classification (NCBI taxonomy): domain Eukaryota; kingdom Metazoa; phylum Chordata; class Actinopteri; order Centrarchiformes; family Centrarchidae; genus Micropterus; species Micropterus dolomieu. Next base: position 23,801,283 of record NC_060159.1, on the reverse strand, counting down.
GACATCATAATTACACCTAATTTACTATGTGGGCAGTTTATTGAGTGTTTTCATTTATTTTGGCAATCGAGAGGCCATTTTCTTTAATTGTGGCAATGACTGATTCTCTTTGTATTTCTGAAAACCTTTGTTGTAATCGGAGGCCACACATTTCCCTATTCTTATGTGCTTTCCTTAAGTGTGACAACATCTTACAGGAAAGTTTTCAAGGATCCATCTAGTAAAAAAGCAATACAGGAACAAAAATGTTTTTACAGTGTTTTGCCAAAATTAATGTGTCTAGGATTTGATTTGAAGTTATTTCTGCTTATCTCCCCGGGTGATTGTAGACATTTGGAAGAAGTGTATTGTTAAGTAATGAATAGGACAGTTACTTATAAATCAGTATTTTTGAGATGTATTTATCTTCACCAAGCATCCCATGGTTACACTGAAAGTAAATTAAAAATACCTGTATCTGAACAGCAATGAGAAACATAATAACAAACATTAGAACATACATAACAGAAATAATTCAGTTACTATAGTAGAATTATTAGCTGTTCAGAAGTATGTACAGACCTTGAACACATATGACACTGAATCTTCACCCTCTGTACGTCTGTTCTGCCCTCAGTGATGGTCAGGGCCAGTCGTACGACCTCTCCCCTCTGGCTTTGGACTCTCGAAACTGGGAGGTGGAACCGTCTACAGAGGACACAAAGAAACAGTATTATATTAACGTCTGCAGGTCGCTGGTGCATCAGGGAGGTCAGTCTGCATGCTTGTACACGTGTTCTTAATATAATAAAGCATACATTAATATTGCATCATCCAATTTTGGTTTGTTTATTAGTATTCAAGTTTACATCCTTGAAAATAAATCGACAATCCAAAACTGACACTCTGCTCACCTTGTGACAGGTTCATGGAAGTGTCCCTCCAGTTCAGCGTCCTGTGTGAAGGTTGGAGGTGATGAATATGTGAGTCTGGGGCAGGTGGAGTCTGGTCCTACATGGGACAGAGGTGTCCTGAAGCTGCAGTACACCAGCGGCCAGGCCTGTTCTGATGGAATCCGCAACAGGAGCAGCATCATCCGCTTCAAGTGTGACAAAGACAAAGTGGTGAGTGATGCACAAGACAGCCTGAAGAGATCCTGCTTTCAGGGATGTCAGTCGGTAAAACTTGCGGTTAAACTTAACTCACCCTGCAAAACAATCACGGTAGTTTCACGCTCAGTATGTTGTATTGGTCTTAATTATATATTTAAATCAAAAATCACCTAAACATAGAGTAAGAAAAAGGTCTTTAGTAAGCTACGCAGCCTGTCCACATCAGTAGTGTAACAAAACATATCTCTTAGGGAGAGAGTAACTTGCACTTAAAATGGAATCTGGACAATAAAACACGCTTCAGAAAACTTGTGTCTTCTCAGATTGTCTATTTTCTGCATAGCGAGGAGATTAGAGAACATTAAAATATTGGCTTTGGGCTGCTCCCAGAACCTTTTGAGGAACTACGATAGTCTGTGTTCCCGGTGTAGTACTCATTGGTCAAACTCTGAACCCACAGCAACGATAACTCGTGAACCGTTTCATTCACAAAACAAGCAAGTGCAAAAGGCATTTGAGATCATGAGTGTAGTTCCTCTGGTTCCATAGCTTCAGGCCGCTTTTCAAAAAGGGCTTATAGTTTCACTCAAGCCAAAATATCTGGCCAGTGTGGGACTCAGTTACAGATTAACCTTTAGCATATACACTGTATTTGACCTTTTGTTTTGTTAAGGGAAATGTAGTGAGGACAGGTGTTTACTTAAATAAAAATCTAAATGGCAAAACATATGTGTTCCTGTCTCCCATCCAGGACTCCCGGCCTACTCTGATCTCTGCCATTGAGGACTGTGTGTACACCTTCCTGTGGTTAACAGCTGCTGCCTGCCCTCTGAACAACACCCAACACGACAACTGCAGGGTCACCAACCCTGCTACAGGTCCGACATTCAAACAAATCAGCAGTTCTGTACACATTGTATATAGATACCTGTTACTAGCATGTCCTTATCACTTTACTGTCTGGTGACAATAGGAACTGCAAAAATGATGGACTTAAAATACATGTTGTACATGAATACAGTAATACATTTCTATAAATTGCTTACTTTCATTTCCATTTTCCCAGGTCATTTGTTTGATCTCAGCTCCCTGACAAAGGAAGGAGGTTACACTGTGTACGATCCGCAGGAAAACAGGAAGATGTACCGCATGAACATCTGTGGAAATGTGACCAATGCTGGATGCAGCCCTGGAACTGGTACGTACATCCATCCAGGGGTTATTATGTAGCCACTGATTCAAACAAAAAACACCACTCCTCCGTCATGCTGTGCTAGAACAGCAAGGTAGGTGAAATTATGCTTGCATTAGTTTAATTGCACGAATTGCAAAGTCGGCATTGAAATACGGCTTTTATTCTGTTTGCTGCGATATTTGGTTATATTTCTTTATGAATCAGTTTTATATTTTATAGAATCACATTTCAATGAACAAGAACTGTAAAAGCTGACTCTGCTGAGTACTTTAAATATCTCGATAAAGGCATTGTTGCCAGGACACAATAGACTTGCAAAGCCAGCAGACAATTTCTCTTTAGTCACTCAAAGGCTCAAAGGTCAATTGCTTACATTATAAGCATCTTCAGTGTGCACACACAAAAATCACTTAGTAGGCAATCAGATCAGCCTTTAACCAGGTAGAACTGTAGATGACACAACAATACCATCTAAACTCCTCCCTGTAGTTCACTGATTGGTCCAGCTTCCAGCTCAGTTAATGGTTTCACATGCTTGTGCCTCACGGTGTAAAGTCATGAGATTTAGGCAGACTGTTGCAGGGGATAAATATATATAGCCACTGTATATGCATAGGTGCCATTGACGCTGGGGACATGTCCCCACCTCTCTGTGAAATGGCTGATTTTGTCCCCACCACTTTTTGAAAGTATTTGTTAATACGGTTCTGAAAAATAGCTTGCAACAAGAAATGTTAAAAAACAAATGAAAATTATTTTAGAAAGGTTTATTTACACGATAAGAAAACATGCAATGCAATGTAAATATCTAAGAAACAAATGTCCAAGAATTTGTGTTTTCCTTTTAGATAAACCATTCAACCATAAATTAGTGGGTAAAATGTCTCCAGAATTGTACATCGTCACGTTTTGTGAGCTAATTGTATCACTGCACCCCTAATCTGAGCCCTTAAATGTTCCCACCACTTTTCAGCAAAAAGTGACACCCTTGTGTATATGCATGTAGGGAAATAACATTTGTTTGCAATTGGTTATTCGATGTGGATGCAGATGTTTATAAATGGATCATGTATATTGGTCTTACCCGGTAGACCATATTGTATGTACATAAAGACGATACTTGCAGTGGAGCAGATGTTTTAATACCTGTGCAAAACTGCTAAAAAGTAAAGAAAATAATGTTTTTGGTGTACATAATAAATCAATCCAAAAAATAACCAACTCTACCTGGAGAAAATAACTGTCTGAGATAAGTTCTTCAGTTTTTACAGCTCCTGCAAGCTGCTTAATCACTGTTTAAGAAGTTAACACTGAAACACCAGAACTTTGTGACATTTTCTGTTTTTTTTTTTTTTATTTCCTTGTAGAAATACATAGCAGATTCTCTTTCCTAGTTACTGTTTAGTCTTGCTCAGACATTTGTATGCTTTATGTAACACTGATGACACTGTTTGTTAACTGCAGCAAAGAGAACATAATGAGAAACCTGAAATTCCAGTACTTCTCAAATTATTGACTGCTCTTTCACTAGGGCTGTAGTAGATATTGCAGAGTAACCTGGAAGGCACTGAGAGAGCACATACCTCGGCCAAGGCTGCACAATATGTCTGAATTTGTAATTAAAATGATGGAAATGTTTAATATCAATTAAAATACACAGTTATGGACAGTTACAGGATGTGAGTGCAGGAGTACATGAGAGAACATGTTTTGCTAAATTGAAAAACATATATTTAAAAGTGTGAATCTAATCACTTGATCATTGGCTCATGGCCTAACATTTCACCAAATGAATCTGAAATCTATGAGAAATACTAACTAACAAAAAAATAAAAAGATCACCTCTTTGGTTGAGTTACTAAAAATTCACTTTTAATTGTCTTTTAAAATTAAAGATTTTATTTTTCTGGATTGCAAGAGACGGCGAACAAGTAATCTCTACATACAGCTGCTGGAAGAGAAGTTATTTGACAAACTAATATAAATAGCAGATGGACAAATTTAACAGAAGTGCCCATGATGTCATTTGAAAACACTGTGCATTTACATTTGATCAATTTGTCTTTGGCACATACAACTCAATTTGTGCAGTTAGGTTCTTCAGTTATGTTCTAAAACATTCTCAAATATCTGTATGGATTTTGTGTTATAGCTGTGTGTATTAAGGATACAACTACTGCGGTGAGCGGTGGTCAGGTGAGCAAGAAACTCTCATACAAGGATCACGTTCTGGAGCTTACTTATGATGGAGGAAGTCCCTGCCCAGCAAACCCCAACCTCAAACACAAAACCATCATCCAATTCATCTGCAGGTAATTCTCCTCTCTTTCCTGTGCTTTTGTTTGATTTTTATCCATATTTTTTCCAAGTTCAATAGTTTCCAATTATGTTTTCTTCAACTCCTTTTGTGTAAGAAATGCAGTACAATAAATAAATAAACTCATGTACTGTATGGAGATGATGGGTCTAAGTGATTGTGTGGGTATCTAACTAACCAAGACTTCTGAAATAATTTAAGCCCTTTAACAACTTCATGGACTATTACAGTACAAATTACATATATTTTAAAAGTGACAAGAATTTTTCTTTCTGCTTTAATTATATTTTTCTTTGCTGATTTTCTTTTCTTTTGTTCACTCACTTTGCATTTTGTTAATTGATAAAGATAATCTATTAACATGTCTATTTTTTTAAAGCATTCTTACTTCACAGCATATTTGAACACATGCCTAAAATGTTTGCATAGTACTATAGATATTTAAGCTATGTTCTGAATATTTTTCATTGTGTTTGTATAGGCCACCTAACATGGGTTCAGCCCCTCCAGAGCCAGTTCTCAGTGACTCAAACACTGAGACTTGCACGCATATAATGTCTTTCCACACATCCTTGGTCTGCGAACAGCCAGTAAGTATGTTTTACGTATTTATCAGTGTGATAAGAGAACAGTGACTCTCAGTATAAGTACATTTTTATCAAATTCAAATTTTGGGAATCTTTTAGTTAGAGAAGGTTGTCCCATCCAATAATAATAAAGGAATGTGCTTCATTAGTTAATTGAATCAAACCTTTATATCACTAGATAACAACCTCACAATTAATGAAGAAAACTGTCTGTATGGTCAGAATAGATGAATGACACATGCATCTAAACACAGTCATATAGATGTTAATATCAGGGCCTTTATTCAGGTGATATTGGCATTTTTGTTACCGCAAATACATAAAGGATATTGTAAAGAATTGCAACTATATTACAAAGTTATTTCCTCATATTCATGTGGAAAATGTGGAGCATTCCTTCACAAATTAGCACCAAATTGGCTATTTCACAGAGCAAATTGAATTTCAGTTGAGTGTAGTCTGCAGGTGGACTACATTCAGCTTCTAGAGACTTGTCAAGGATAATCAAATAGACAGGAATGAAGCATTAAATTCTGTGGTGCAGTAGAAGCGTGGGATTGTCTCAAACTCACTTGCTGAAAAAAAAAAAAGATTATTAAAACTCACTTTTTAGAAGACCAAAAGATGAAAATATTGAAAGAACACTTTCTATAGCCATTGTACAGTGTAAAATGGTTGGATTGTGGCTTTCTGAAGGCTAAAAACTCTTGTTTTATTGTATTACTGTTCAGTGTTTTGTGAATAGTCTGGTTTTAGGCTCTACATGTAGTACTGACATTTCTTTTTTTCTCCAGGTAAGGTGTTCAGTCCATAACGGCTCTGCTCTAATAGACCTGACTCCTCTGATTCATGTCAGTGGATACTACACAGCAACAGGTCAGTGTGCCAAGGTTTCACATGTGAACACTTAAATACACAAATCAGGAGGAAATGTACAAAAAAAATTATAGGTATCCACAGATTTATTTAATGTTGTCCTTTCAGATGAGGCAGTGGACCAAAGTGATGGATCTCCAGACTTCTACATCAACGTCTGTCAGGCTCTGAACCCCATCCCTGGGGTCAACTGCCCCGCTGGAGCTGCCGTCTGTATGGACCCTGATAATGGATCTCCTGTGGTAAGACCCTTACAAACACCTAGTGTTTTGACCATTTTGGCCAATTACTTCAACCTTACTTTAATGTGGTTTTATGCATTATGATGACAACATGTAGAAACATTCAATGAGCTATTGTAGTGCCTGCTTTTACTTGACATCTTGATTTACTCTCAGCTATTATTATAATAGCGGACAGTCTTTTACTTGCTGCATGTTGAGAGATGAAATATGTGTTTGGTGGCTTAAATTATGTGTTGAAATGCACCTCGGGGTGCCCCAAAATGCATATAATTTAAAATAAATATAATTTAATTACAATATCAAATGGATTTGCAACGCAGGAAAATGCCATTTTTTTTGATTGGCTGGCAGGTAAAATAAATATACAATAGAAAACAATACAACATAGCATAAATATTTTCTTACTTAAAGTTACCATTTGTGACTCTAGCTGTAGCGCAAGCATGTCTTTGACAGGCGGAAGGAGAAGTAGTTCCTATCAACTGAGTATAATTAGACCATCCTGGTGACAGTAAGATACTTATGATAAAACGCACTCTCACTCCAAATGACTGTGTTTAGATATCGATCATTTTATGAGTATCGATCCTAGAGCAGGAAACGTTGGTATCAGAAATATCAATACTTAAGTGTCGATCTTCACATCACTAGTGTTTACAACTATGATGAAGCGGGACTATCCTTCTGAAGTGAATCTCTCTTTCTGTCTGTCCTGCTAACCACCTAAGCGGCACATCTCTTATCTGTCTGTGTCTTGGTTGCTTGTCAGACTGTGAATGAACAATATTAAAGTGAAACACAGCTATTTATTACGTTTGATAAGCGCCGACGGGCCACGGTGTTACAAACTATAGCTCGGATAAGATAACCGCGTTGTGGTGTCCTCAATGTCCGAGACCGAGACAAGGCCGAGGACAAATGCGGTCGAGTCCAAGACGAGACCAAGACCATCAAAAAGACTGGTCTCAAGTACTACAACACTAACCCACAGTATAGGAAATATCCACTTATCCTCTTGTGGTTCAGTTTTCCTTATTGTGATTTGCTACAACTTATAATGCTGTATTCAAACCTGTCTACATTTTAAGATTAATAGATTTTAATGTGTACTACTTTTTACTTTATTACTTATAAAGTACTTATAAGTTACTTATAAAGTAATAAAGTATTTTTAAAACCAGGTACTTTTTTACTTTTACTTGAGTAGGTTTATACTGGATGACTTTTATTTTTACTTGAGTAACATTTTTCGTGTGGTATCTGTACTTTTACTTGAGTATTAAAATTGAGTACACCACTGCATAAGAGTAGCAATATTACATGAATAAAATATATAATAGCAATAATGATAAATTGCAGTTGAATGATAAGGATTTCAATAATGAAAAATAGAAAATTAACAAACCTAGTAATAATAATGGATAATAAAACAATAAAAAATTAAGTATAAATAAAGTAAGTACACAAGTTATTAATGCAAATATTTTAAGTTTTGGGCCAAGCTTTCCACGGCTGGCTATTTTTTAACAATTTTACATTTTTTAATTTTAAAATTTTTAATTTACACTTTGAATTTGAACAGGGGATCTTCTTCTTTCCAGTTCCTTTTATTCTTCTATCCAAAAAAATAAATAGAAATTAAGATTAGTATCCAAGGAGGACTTTTAGCTTTGAACACCAGGTCATATTTAGGAAATCTCTTACTTTTTGGGGAAATATAATTTATTAAAGTGACTAATCCTCTGAGGTATATGATAAATTCTGAGAATGTGCACTAACTGAAACAGGTCCTGACAAGCGTTTGTCTCCAATCTGAGTTCAGGTTTTTCTAGATTTCCTAATGTGGCCATATTTGATTATGTATTTTTTTGTCTATTTTTCAGTGCGTCTCTTTTTAATATTTGTTCATTTTCTCTCTTTAATTCTCTCTCTTTCTGTCTCTTGAAGGACATTGGGAGAACTACCAGCGGCCCTGAGATCAATGAGGCAACAGGGGAAGTGTCCATCACTTACAACAGCTCCACCAAGTGTGCGGCTAATCCTGCACAGAACTACACTTCAACCATCATCTTTACCTGCCAGAGAGGCCTGGAGCTGGTCAGTCAGCACTGTCATGCCCTTACTGATAAGAATACTTACATGTGCACTGTTTCTGTGCTTCTCTAAGGACTTTTTTCACCCTGCTGCCTTATTGAACAAAGCAGTAACCTTTATTTTTATATCCAGGGCTCTCCGCAAATGCTGAGGCTGCAGGAATGTGTTTATTTGTTTGAGTGGGCGACCCCTATAGTCTGTTCAGATGCCACCCACACCAGTGGCTGCCAGCTCACAGACTCTCAGCTCCAGTTCACCTTTAACCTGTCGGCCCTCTCTGGTGAAGTCCAGGTGAGCTCCATAGACTTGTTGTCCGTCCACCAAGATTACATCCCCGTGATTTTGAGCACTTTTTAACTAGAGGTTCATGTGAATATTCCCTTCATCTTGTTAAATCTATATTTTCCTGTTTTATATTTCACTATAAATATAATATTTATGTCTGTCGAGGTATAGCTTGTACAGGAATGTATTAAATCCAGTTAGACTGTGGGTCTGCCCTTCTGGGCTACCAGTTACAAATTGTATTAATGGTCAGTCTCTGTATGTTAGGTACCAGCGGGTTCCAGCATCTACCACATCAATGTCTGCGGGTCAGTGGCAGAGCCGGCCTGTAAGAAAAGCACAGTTTGCCGGGTGTCCGGTTCTGGTTCAGACAAGTCAGCTTCATCATTTGGCATCAGCAAGGCCATGACTATGACCTTCAAACATGATGAGCAGGCTGTATTGATGCAGTATGGTGGAGGGGATCCCTGCCCACCAGGTATGTCAGCTGTACTTACCTTGTTTACGACCTACTGGAAAGACAGATTCAGGCTTTGGCTTAGGCAGTGATTCTTCACACTTGAATAACTGACGTTAGCTGGATTTGATTGTTGATAATTTTACAAAAGCCTGGACTTTTCAGTTCTTTAAAGCTGCCTAATGTAGATCTTGAGCTGACAGGGCAACATGTCATAAGATAAAACCTGCAAAAGTGCAACTTATTCGCAGTCATCTGCATCATGACCCCATAGTGTGAACCATATATTAACAAATTTTCAGATAAAGATGACTTCTTTTTTCCAGAATGATGAAAAACGTGACCATATTTGGACGAGACGGTGGCGCTAAAGGCCGTGTGTGGAGCTAGCTAGCTTGCTTACCTAGGTGCATCTGTAATTCACGTTAACTGAACAACAGCCTTAAAACTAAATGTACTCACCAGAGAAAGTGAACAGCCAACTCCTAATAAGCTTTTTCAACGGCGCTGGCTAAATTTACACTGTGCCCTCGGTGGGAGTCACTCTACCTGGATTGACAGGTCGCCATGGTAACAACTTGTCAATCATAGATAATCCCACCCTGAAGCATACTCTGCTTTACGGTCTATTTCCTTCTAAATGGGACCTTAATTTACTAAATGAGCATCATTTTGTATTGAAGAAGACGTAAAACTAGTGACGAAGACCATAAACTCATTATTGGGGTAATTATTCAGCTGAGAAGTAGGGTCATTTTAGCATTATTTCTAATGGAGCCGGACTTCTTTTTGCAACCAGAAGAGTCGCCCCCTGCTGGCCGTTCAATAGAATGCAGGTTTAAGGGACTTCGGCGTTTGCAGCAGTTTGCAAACCAGAAGCTTCCTGCTTGATTTGAAGAACAGAGCCCAGGTTACCTCCTGCTTTTAAATACGAATATAGCGATATTCAACCTAGATTTAAGAAGATAAAGGATTAAATCTAATTCTTTGTTCTGGTCAGAGTTGTAGGTTAGCATAAATAAGTTGTATGTTTTTGTTATTATTTTTGCAGTCAGGAACAAAATGTGGCATTATAATTAGATTAGATCATATTTTTTGGAAAGCAACTGAACAAGTACTTTATGTGTTCTAGTGACCAATGACAGCCAGGTGTGTGTGTTCCCCTTCACTCACATGAAGAAGTCATATACAGAGTGCACCACAGACGACAGGACAGATGGCAGGAAGTGGTGTTCCACCACTGCAAGCTATGACACGGACAGGAAGTGGGGATTCTGCAATGAAGGTGATGGCTTTTTTTGGCAGTATCAATGAAGCACATGAATAGACAGGCAGGAGATGTGATGTCCACTTACATGCAACTGAGATCACTGCCATTAGTCATGCTTTGAAAAGTTGATGTTTTGGGATTGTAGACCGGAGCTGTGAAATGGAGAACAGGCAGACAAGAAAGGAAAGAGTGATAATGAATGAAATAAGTGATGTTCAAAGTTGGCGGCTCCATTTTTTAACATTAAATTACTCACCTCAAAGTAGCGCATTTGTGACACTAAAGCGTTTTCTCTTTTGTTTTATTCTGCCCACATGTATTTTATCATAATTAGTGGATCTCAGTTCTCCAAAACATGTTCTCTAGCTGTCTGGTTCCCCCTTACACTTAGGGATTGCTTGGCTATAAAGGGTCTCAAGCCAATCTGCAACCCCTTGTCAAAGGCTGCATACAGTACAGCACTTCTGTTACACAAATCTGTTTTTGATTGAAATTAAAATGCTGTCAATGCAGCTGTTGGTTTCCAACCTCAACATTTACCACCCTGAAATATCTACGTTGAGAACACTATTACCAGAATATACAAAAAATGGTGATTTGTTACTTCATCTGCAGGATGTTAGGTTATTGTTATTTTATTTCTTCTTCACAGTTTAAAAACGCTTTGTTGTTTTGCATGATGTCACCTCAGTTATTACTTCTCTCTTCTCTGAAAACCATCCTGCCCTTTTCTCTCTCTCTTCCAGCCTCTGGTAAGCGTCAGTCCGTCATGTTGTTTACCTGCGACCACTCCGCAGGCCACGGCACTCCACAGCTGCTGTCAGAGACGGCAGGTTGTTCAGCCACTTTTCAGTGGAGGACCGATGCTGTTTGTCCACCGAGGAAGATGCAGTGTAAACTGGTTAGCCAGCACCAAACCTTTAACCTCCGAACCCTGTCCTCCCTCACTGAGCCGTGGAAGTTTAGCCACCAAGGAGATTCGTAAGTCTCTGTCTTTAGTCGTGAATGTGTCCCTTTTCCTCCACAAAATTATTAGAAAGAAATTAAGTGCTAATCCGTTTGTGATTCAAATTATTTAAATCATGGTAAATGTCACTGTTGTTGTGTTGCCCGTCCCTAATTCAAATATAAAGCTGATGATACACGGAGCAACTTTTAGAACAATAGTGCTGGGCAATGTTGCTGTCAATGGTAAAGAGTAAAGATTACTACCGTAATTGCCTTCTCCCGCCACTCCGCCACCCTCCCCGCACCAGCAAGATTGCCCAGCAACGTTGCTCAAAAAGTTGCCCCGTGTATCATCAGCTTAAGACTCTTTCCTGTTTTTGTGTCGTCAGGTATTTCATCAACCTGTGTCAGGGTATCCACGGTGGATTACCAGGTTGTCCAGAAGACGCAACTGTGTGCCGACGCTCAGCAGCCGGAAAGACCCAGACCCTGGGCCGTGTTTATACTCAGAAAATGAGCTACACTGGTGGGAAATCTAGTCACATATATTTCAGTACACTTCCTGCAGGCATTAATGATACAATCTTGAAGTTTCTAGTATCCTACATTTGTAAATATTTTACCAGTTTATTGCCATTAGAATTTATTTATAACTGTTGGCAAGGCATTTTTTCTGAATCGGATATTTTACTACTATTGTACCAAGACAATGTAATTGAAAACAGTGCTGGCTTTGAGGTAAATCTATGTGTAGAGAAAATTGTTGCCATTATGTGAGCTTTTCTTTTCTGTTTCTATTGACTCTAACAGCTGTGTTTTGATTTTGTGAATAAGAAAAGTTCATGACCACAGTATCAAACTTCTCTTGCAGATGGAAAGATCTCTGTGAGTTACTCAGCGGGGGATGATGTTTGTGGTAACGGCGTGAAGGCCAAGACTGTGATCCAGCTGAGCTGTGGCTCCACAGTTGGACACCCAGTACTCATCAGGTGACACACATACTACAATAAAATCCTTTTTATTAAGTTTTTAATTTTCAACCAAACTTGCAAGATAGTAGAGTTGGGTATATGGAGCAAAACTGAAACAACTCAGAATATAATAAGATTTTTTAACGTGTTCAAAATCTGCTTCATTTGCACTGTTGGTTATGGTATCGTTAATTACTCAACGTGATGTTGCAATTGACAGTAAACCACATTCTAAAGTAACACTCATTTACTCTTTGGTTCAGCATTTATAACTGCCAGTTAATGACAGAACAGAGTGTTTGTCTTTAAAGTTAAATTTTCTCTGGTTAAAGCATCATTTGAGATGCAAAACCTTTCTCAGTAGACTTACTGTTATTCACAGACATCAAGCAGTCATGTTGTTGGCATTTGATACAAATACTTTATATTAAAGACCTTAAAAAGTGTGAAATTGTCTTTTCTCAGCTTTCTTTTTTTAAAACTTTTTATTGATCTGTAACTCCATGTTTAGATTGATTCAAAAGCAACATTTAGTTTGTCTTTTTTTTCATAAACTGAGCTCAGCTAGTTAATTTGGTCCTAGAAGTGTTAAATATGGCTTTATAAACTGATTAATCTGCAGCTGTGCTAGGAGTCTCTCATCTCTCTGTGTCTGTGTGAGCAGAGTCGATGAGGCATCATGTGAGTTTGTGATTGGCTGGGAGACTCGGTCGGCCTGTGCGGTGAAGCAGCATGAGGTGGAGATTGTGAATGGGATGATACAGGTTCCTGACACTGGAGCCAGCCTCAATCTGGGAGAACTGTACTTCAGGTAACACTCAAACAACCTCCCCCTTTGTCTTTATCCAGCTCCCAGTACACTCTTCTTCATGTAACTAACAGGTATCTCACCTTGCTGTATAAATGAAATAGACTTAATTATAAAAGTCTAGCGGACTTCTCCATTTTATTTTCTACCTGTGTTGGTCTTTTTAACTATGTTTTTCCCTCCTCCTCTCAGCCACCATCTGGCATCTGGAGACATCCGTCCCAACGGCGACCGCTACATCTACCACATCCAATTATCCGGCATCACCAACAACTCCCTGACAAACTGTCTTGGTGCCAACATCTGCCAGGTCAAACTCAACGCGCCCTACAGACGCAGGATTGGCTCCTCCAGCAAGGCCAAGTACTACATTAAAGGTAATGTATTGCTTAGTTTAGCGTCTCATTTATAACTATAAAAAAGTGATTGTAAACGATAAAACGTTGGTTTTTGCTGCCATATGCTGCCCCCTATCTCCCTGTCTTTACTCATAAACAAATTGTTTATGAATCACAGCTAAAAAATGTTTATCCAAACTAGTGGCGTAACTCCAGGGATTGCAGTGTTTGGTTTGTAAGTTACTTTGGTCCAAATCTCCACAATTACTGGATGGATTACCATGAAATTTATCAACATTTCTACACTACTTAAGTTCATGACATGATGTCTAAAAAAAACAAACAAGTGATCTAAATCCCCATCATCATGCTAAGTATGTAACAGAGCACAGTAACACTTAAATTAAAGGTCCCATAGTTTCCTATGATTATATGTAAATCTAAACTCGTAGGAAGGTTATATAGAGTATGTAATTTGGTACTATTTAAAGGTAAAATTTAAGACAAGAGCGATAAAGTGATACAATTGGTGCAGTTAATTTGCCACTGTAACTTAGCCCGTCTTTTAGTCAGGACTCAACAGCGGGCCTTGAAATGGGAAATCTGTCTACAGAAAAACATGCAGTTCAACAATAACAAAATGTAATTGCAGTTCCAGGTGAACATTTAATTGGTTTTAAACAGAGCATGTTTTTATGGCAGATTCCTCTGGGAATCAACACCTGCTTCTAATGTTAGCATAGCTTAGCTCAACTTCAAATCGCTAAAGTCAAATAACTGTTTATTTTTCCCCTTAATTAGTACCACTTTCATACTGTTACTTTCTTTTTTTAAGGAGACCTCCTTGGAAATTTTTAGTGAATTATAAACCTATAAAATAAAATGTTACATGTTAACATGATGTAACTTATACTGTATGCTCATGCTAAACATGCTTTTGCTAAGATAGTGTTAATGTAAGTGATGGCATGTTTGGCAATAATTTAGCAAAAGCATGTTTAGTATTATCGTATCATAACACATATATTATTATTAGCATACGGTGTAGCAAGTTTTCATGCTTGTGTGCATCCACAGCATGGAAACACACAAAAAACAACTTTTTGGCATTGTATCATGCTAGTTTCAGCATAGCTACACTCTTCTGAGAGAACAAGCTCACTGCTGGCCATCAGTTCACTGACAATTATACTGTTGTCTTAAAGTGACGTCATGAAAATGTTTTGATTCTAACTAATACACAAACATCACAGTTCCACTCATCTATTTAACATGTCAACAATGTCCCTACTTTTCCATCAGGAGGAAACCTGGATGTGATGGTGCCCTCAGAGTCGGTGTGTGGGCGGGAGCAGACAAAAAAGGTGTCATCCACAATCATGTTCCACTGCAACCCCTCAGCAGGCGTCGGCATCCCAGAGTTTATGCTGGAGACGGATGGATGCCAGTATCTGTTTGTGTGGCACACGGACGCTGTGTGTGGTCTCACGTGAGTAAACACTTTTACGCTTTTAAATCAGCTGCAATTTCTTTTTTAATCCAGACAGCAAAAATAGTTTTAAGAAGTGGAAAATATGTGTACATCTTCCTACTGAATGGCCTTGCAGAACTGTTGACACACAGTCATATGATGAGGTCGTCAGCGAGACTCCAGCTCTTTCTAGGCGGAGCCAGGCGATGGGAATGATATTGAGCCTCCTGTTGGTGGGTCTGTCTGTCTGTCTGCTGGGGCTTTTGCTCCACAAGAGAGAGAGGAGGTGAGACCCTGAACATCCAATAAATGCAGAGCAGCGGAAAGATGTTGGCTGAAAAAGACTTTTAATGAACTCTGTCGGTCTTGTTTTTGCACATCTCCTGTCTCCTAACAGAGAGCTGGTGATCCAGAAGGTCACTGGCTGCTGCAGGAGAGGAAACCAAGTCTCCTATAAATATTCCAAGGTAGGTTGATCTAATCAGTGGATGTATTCTAACTTTGTTTAGATACTCAGATTCCAGTGGGCTCCAGGTAATCAAACATTTCCAGCCAGTTACTTTGTTATTAATTGGAATTGTTGCCTTCAAAGGATCCTGTATCTGATTAAATGGGACACATTGCCTCTTGCCCCTCCTGTCTCTGTATCTGTATTTCATCCAATCATACACCCACATCATGAAAATAAAAGGGAAAGTTTCACACCAGAATGCTTACATCTACTACTGCAGTGTGTGCAAGGTTACCAGGCAGGCGTTCAGTTCAGAAAAAGACCTGCTGTGTGGTTTCAACACCTTCTCTTGTGCACCCGTGTAATTACGTAGATAGTTTGCCAGACTGCCTTTAAATATTTGAAACATGGTTGTAGCCACACGAATTATGATTGGCTCGTTGGTTTGTGGGCCCACTGAGCCAATCCTTCCGCTACCTTATAAAACACACAAGCGGTCTATATCGTTTTTCCATTGATAGGTTATTCTAGGTCATTTTCCACCTTATTGTAATGTTTACTCACTACTTGAATCTGCTCCCTTTATCTTCACTTTTCTTCTCCAGACACTCACACACACAAACACACCTACACCTCCGGCCTCTCACTGTAAACACACTGGCTTAGCTCGCAGAGTCTCTGCTCTGCTCACTTTTTCCATCACCAATACTTTCATAAAGTTGTCACGTTTAATTAACTTACCCCCCTCTCAGCCAACAAAAAACAGGAGAAATGTTTTGTGTACATCATGATTTATTCAATGAATTTGTTTCTGTTGCACTTTGATTTCATTTGATCAATATTTCCACTCAGCCAGGCGTAAAAAATGTGATTTGGACTTTTTTATAACACATTCCGCTCTGTTTTTTTTCATGCACAAATTAAAAATGTGCAAAAAAACAGGTAGATGGAAATGCACCTACTGTTATGTGTGTTACACTTTGTGCTACCTTGTTGACAGTTTATCTCATCTCCTGTGCCACAGGATTGGATTCAGTGTCTCTACTAACTTGCCTTGAAATCTTCAGGTAAACATGGACGAAGAAGGGGGTGAAGAGGAGATGGAGTGGCTGATGGAGGAGCTGGAAGCCCCACTCACAACTTCTTCCTCATCCTCCCACCGTGGTAGGAGTATCCATGGCAACGGTCACATCAAGACCAAGCCGGTGAACACAGACGGCCTGCGCTCATTCTCGCTGGATGACCAGGACGATGACAGCGAGGACGAGGTGCTGAGCGTCCCAGGGGTGCGAGTGGTCAAATCCTCTGGACTTGCCAGCCGCTCTGCGGCCCATCGCAGTGCCTTCCTCCAGGTGAGTTTTCGTCTCAACATCAGTCCAGGTGTTACTGTGTCCTAGCGTGGTGCTCAAAACCTCACAGAAATCCTTCATTCCAGGAGGAGAGCGATGAGGATCTGGTCGGCCTCCTGGACGAGTCAGACAGGAAGAGGAAAGGCAGCAAACTTCGCCCCTTAGGCCCTAACCACGCTAACAACACGGAAGCCAATAGGAAACCGGACGAGGATGACAGTGACGAGGACCTCCTCAGGGTGTGATGTCACTTCCTTCTTCCCTCTCCCACTAAATCCTATCGGAACTTTTCTCTCTCAGTGAATGTCTCCATAATAACAACAACAACGATGAAATACAAACAACATAATGAAAGCAGAAACCTTTCCTCTCTTTTGGGATTTTCTTTTGTTGGACTGCACCTTAATTTGGCCTGCTGAGACTCTGTCCAGTCCTCTGTCTGCAGACTGTTGATGTTGGTACATGGTTTCTTATTTATTGATTTGCTGATTATTTAAAGTGTAAAAAAGTTTTGACCTGCACCCTATTTTCTCATATTTTCAGTCATAATCAAGAAATTAAAAATTTACTTCACTATAGTTACTTCCGTCTTGCCACATGTATCCAATACAGACCTAACAGGCCTGTTGAGACTCTAAGAATCAGCGACAGACGCACAGGGTGTTGACTCTGCAATGAGGCATGTCAATGAAAAGATGTGAACATTAATTATATTTTGTCTTTCTTTTGTTTGAGAGTTTTGAACGTAAGCTGTGCCATTGCTTTAGCACTTTATTGCAGCATCGATTAATTGAAAATAATACATGCCTCTTTGCAGACTGGGCAAATTTTTAGTGTGCACTGGCCTGTTAAGGCCTGTATTTGATAAATGTGATGAGATGTACAGTTAATTAGCTTGATAGTAAAAACAGTAGCAGATTATGGGAGAAAAGCAATGGCTGTCAAAGAAAATTAAAGCAGTAGGCAGTGAAGGTGTCTGCTTGTGTTGTTTCTAAAGGGAATGAAGTCTTTTCTGTTTACAGTTGCTATATTTTCTCTTTCTTTCCCCTCGAAAAGAAAGTGCGATGCCTTCCTGATGATGAATTGACTTTGCATTTTCATCGATTAATCGTGTCCGGCGACAGATTGATTCTTGTCTTGTTTTGATCAGAGACAATGTACATAGGTGATAATGTTCTATAATATGGACGTTTTGTTTGTTGTCTTCACTGGTGAACAGCTCACACGTTTGTTTTTATGATTATTTAAATGGTTGTCTGAGCTGACGATCTGTACGTATCTCTGTTCTGTGCGAAAATACAGATGGCCTTAAGTGTGAATGGTCGGTCGACGTGGATGGAAGGTTGAAAGTGAAACTTGAGATGTTAGTTTAGGTTGTGTTGGTTCCCCTCCCGCGAAAGCCATATATCTACAGCCACCACAGGCACTAATGTATGGAAGTTTTTTCCGCTTGCACGCTCCAGTACATTGAAGGCTCAGTTTTGGTATTCAGGTCTGTGATTGCAGACGTTGTTGCATCAAAAGTGAGATTTTAACTCTGTAAAGCCAAGTTTTTGTAGTACCGAAATTTGCCCTTTTTAGCCAAATGCATGTAAGACAAAAGAAAGAAGTGAAGCATAAATGTATCAAGAATGCAGGCAGTTGACTTGCATATAACATATTTTCTGCTTAATAATGAAAGTATTGTTTTCACAAAGGATATAATCAATGATGGGTGTATGTGTCTTTCTAAAATGAATTCAAACTGACTGCAGTGTTCCCACATGAGAGTGATATGAGCAAACCTACACAGTATGAACACACGGAGTATTTGGGTTCCGTCCCATTATTGCCTCGTTTCTTTGGTCCCAGCCAAGTTGTTGTGAAGTTAGTGTCTTTTTGGATTACACAATGAGAACACAGACTGAATTTACAAACTCACAAATAACTAAACTTTCACGCCCCCATGTCATTCTCCCAATTCAGATGTTCTGGCAGTGAGCAGAATCAAAACAAATCAAACTTGAACTAAACATGGTGCTCTTGGTGTGGTTTGTTTTCATTATCTGATAAACAGTTCCCTTCACAAGTTCAAGGTGATGTCTTCAAATATATTTTGTCTGAACATCACTACAAAACCCAAAGATACACAGAAATGTTGGCAAATTATTTTCTGTAAATCAACTAACTGATTAGCTGACTAATAGTGTAAACCCTTGTGTTTTCATAATTTTCTTGGTTTACATTTCTCCATAAAAGTTCATTTATGACACTTTTAACTTTTTCCCGCAGATTTTGGCAAATGCTTAGTTGTCAACTATCAATTTGCTTGTTGACAACTGAGCATTATTTGTCTCCTGATTACTGTGAGATGTGATTGAAAGCCCGCGATTTGGCCTTGAGTTGATAGTTTTCTTTGTTAAACTACTTGGTCCAAGTTTGAGGAGCTGCTAGCCAGCAGGTATAATTCAGGCGGAAACACTAAGTCAATATCAATAATAATAATCGTCACCAGCTTTCGATAGTCAGTTAATCATTCAGTCGATTATCAAGTGTTTTGTTTTTCAGTTTCTCAAATGTGATGATTATCTGTGTTTCATTGTTAATTAAACACCTTTGGGTTTTAGACTTTAGACAGTTGTCACTTTTTTGTTGTTTTCTAGACAAACAATTAATTGATTCATCAAAGAAATGATAATTCATTCATTGATGATGAAAATAATAATCAGCTACTGTCTGATGAAACTGCACTGCAGTGGGAAATTTTTAGGTTTCTCATCTCACCAAACAAACTGAAAGTTCAACAGATTAAATAAACCACTCCACACTTACTTTCGGTGAATGTCTTACCTTGGGAGAGCACCTGTTGAGTTATTGACAGATTTTGTATTGATTTGCAGTCACATACAAAGTGCACAGACTATGAATATTTATTACGTTATATACATTGATTACATTGTCCACAGTACGAAGGAGAATGACGATGGATGATAAACTTTTGGGTTTTGTCAGTATTCAATCCAAAGAAACTTCTAAAACAAAAAAAAAAATGATGATGCTAAAATTTCTTATCAATCAAGAAAGTTCACCATTCAGGGTATTTCTAAAGCTTTGTACACAAAAATTGTTAGACCAGTTTTAATAAGATGCCACTTTGTCCAAAACAGACAAAAAAAAAATGACAAAAAGATCTGAACTGGCATTTACACTGGGAACATGATGTGTCATAATATTGACCTGTAACACAAACAAATGATAGACATCATCATGTTCCTGTCTCTTTACCATGGGTGTTCAGTGACTTGTTTTCCAAGTGTTATTATCTCTGAGATCACAAATGGAAATGAAACCTTTCAGAAGCTGTGTTTGAGTAAAATTGTCTGACTCCAGAAAGAAGAATTATCTCACTTAGGTCTTTGTAGAATAACGGTATCATAAAGCTACTGATCTGAAAAAGTTTCAAAGTGAAATCTACCTTTGGAGAGCGTGATGAACGAACGGGGCACATTTCCAAAGAACAATAAAATTTGTGCAATTACAAATGGATCCGAATGAAATGTCAGAATTCCATATGTATTAAATATAAGTTAAACAGAAGTTAAAGTGAAATCAAGCCTGTCGTTGGCAGAGTTGACAGAGTTTTTATAAAACATAATTTTAACATTCATTCAGCATGTGGACTCCGGCTGTTGTTTTGAAAGCGTTTTACTTTAAGGTTTCAACTGGGATAAAAGCATCTTCCTGTGTTTGGCACTTTGTAATCAACTCATCTCTCCTGAGGAGACGTAGCAGCACACTAGCAGATGTTCCCGTTAAGTATGTGAAATCCTTTTCCATTGTTGCATAACGTCTGTTTCTGCTGTATTTAGCACCAAAGTTTGTGTGTCTCATCTGCATGGTACAGTACTGAACCGCCTCTTCCCTGTGAAGATATGAAAGGACATTCTTGTGCTTTTTTGTCTACTTTAGAGCACAGAACTGTTTTTGGGGTTACGAGAAACTAATTCAGTTTAATTCAGAAGCAGAGAAACGTGCTCGGAGAATAAAGTGAGTAAAAAAAGCACAAGTTTTCTGTGATGATTCGGTACTATGGGAGATCATTATTATGTTTGAGTTGGTGTAAGTTATGTTGTCTGTTGTTTTTCAGCTCTTCGCCTGTTTTCCTATTTAAAAAACATTGATGTAAAAACTATTGCATTATTTGAATAAATGAGATCTGCTGTTTATCACAGTTGTGGTTTAATCATATACTCTGACCAATAAGAGAAAATTTAAGAAATGAGAACCTTGACTTTGAGACTTAAAAGTGACCACATTCAAGTTTAAAAAAACCATACAGTAACACAGTTGAAGGACTCGGCTTGGACTTAAATTACTTGAGACTTTATTTAGGTTTGTCTTTAGTTGAACGTGTTTAAAAGGACCTGAGACTTTGAATTTTCTGAAATGACTTGAGACTTGACCTCGACCTGTGTCAGGTGACTTTAGACTTGAATTTGACCTGTTTCAAAGGACACCAGATTTGACTTGGACTCAATTTGAGGAACTTGAGACTTGTCTTAAAGGATGCATGACTTGTCTTAGACTCATCTGGGAGGATTTAAGATTTGTCTTTCACTCATGTTGGTGAACTTGAGACTTGACTCTGACTTGTGTTGGGCATATCTCTTATTATTTTAGACTTGAGTTAGACTTAAATAACTTGTGGGTGATCTACTATTGCCAACAAGTTGTCTAACTTTAGAATTAAACATGTAGAAGTGTTGGCTGTCCGTCCTACTTCCTGTAAAGGAAAAGTCTTTCATGACCATTCAAAGTTGTAGAAATACAAACATGAGCTCTGCTGATCACAATTTGATCCCAAACTACAAATTTTTACCTTCTATGGAGAGAAAAAAATTAATTATTATTATATTATGTTTTACTATTTGTTGACTGATAGTACCTTTTAAAAACAGGTCCAATTTTCATATTTCTCTCAGATCCCCATGATTCCCAGAGACTTTGTTAACTGATTGACAGCTTAACTGGCTGTGTGCACGTGTGCATGAAATGCAGGGACTGGCTGCAGGCCCATGTGTCTGCGTTTGTGTTATAAAACCCTGGAGACTTCCCACTAGGTTCACACATGTTCTGACGTCTGAAAAAATGAAACCAAACGTGTCTTAATGGTCCATTGCACTGCCTGTAAAGCAACAACATCTTTCTGTGGACCTTTGCTCTTGTTAGTTCCGATAAAAACCCAAAAGGACAGCCGTATCTGTGATCACTCTGTCAAGAGAGGCTCAGCATACACACCTGCAAAGCTGCAGGAACTTAGACACTGATTGAAATTAATTGTTTTTTGTTGTTTTTCTGCAACCATGACCAGTTTTGATGACATCTTGGAAGAAGCTGGGAACTTTGGCCGCTGTCAGAAGCGAATCTTCGCCCTGCTCTGTATGTTGTCATTTCCTTTTGCAGGTGTGTATGTCGGTATCGTGTTCCAGGGCTTCACCCCAGATCATTGGTGTCGGGACTCTGGGGTGGTGGAGATTAGGCAGGAGTGCGGCTGGAGCCTTGCAGACAGTCGCAGGCTGACAGTGCCGCTGGTCAACAACTCTGGAGTCTTGCAGCAGAGCAGCTGTGAGCAGTATGAGGTGGACTGGAACTCCACAACACTTACCTGTGACACACAAGAACTGAACCTCAGCAAAACTCCCAGAACTGCCTGCAAAGATGGCTGGGAGTACGACTATGAGGGACGACAGTCCTTTGTTACTGAGGTGAGTAACAAAGGAAAGAGTAAAATAAGTTAAAAAGAAGTAAGCAAATAAAACACAATCTAAACAATTCAAGACAAGTGAAACCTATGAAGTCAACAATATAATGTGAAGCATCTTGGATGAATGTAAATAAGAATAGCAACAGGTTACAGAAGTAACATTGTTCTCCCTAAGTGGTAATTCAACACTTAAAACCATGTGTTGCATTTTTGGTCCCATTAAAACATTTCAAGTGAATCCAGATAATTTACAGTTGGCCACACACTGTATGCGATGGCCGGATTGCCAGTCGGATTACAATCCTCCTTGGTTTTCCTGGGCTTTATGCAAATTAGAATTTGACTTACTTCGTTTTAGAGAGAGTTGGTAATGCATCTAAAGGTGTTTGGTGACCGAATGGCCAAAGACTAACTTTTGCACTTTAACAATTTTAGTTACAACATTTGACAATAAACTAGCCACGTCAAAACTAACCCTTAACTTGTGCCTGGTGCACACCAGAGGATTTTCAAATCTCAAGAAAGCACACACACCAGACGATTCAGTCAAGACGCAGGACTACACACTTGGCGTTTATTAAGAGTGGCGATTCCGGGGACTTGGGATGTCACGGAAATTTGACTTCAGACATAAACAAACATGGAGGCAGACTGTCTTTGTCAGTTAGTCGCACTTGTGTGTGCTATGTTTTGCACAGAAAAAGACTAAAGAGAATAAAACTGTGGATGAACTGAGGAACTCATGGCTGAGAAGAGGGAATTAGCATGGTCCATACATTTTATAGCATGAGCAAATACAAAATACGGTGGTGAAGCTTCCCGGTCAGCTCGCTCTCATTGGCTGTTGCGGGTTTCTAATTGGAGACACCCTGATTTCAAATCGAAAATATCAAACATGTTTAATATTATGAGGATCCTACCATCCAGTTGGCGACTTTAAGATTATGTCTGTAAACCCCTCACACTACAGGATCATTAGGGCCAGAAATCTGTTCCGACCAGCCTTGGCTCAGGAACACACCAGCGATTGTCATGAGGGGCGAACAGGACCCAGAATCGGCCCAGTTATCCTCCAGTGTGCCAGTATAACACAAACACATGAATCGCATTTATGAAAAATGAGGGAGACATACCTTTTGAACTTTGGATGGAGCCAAGGTAACCCCTCATCATGTCTCCATACTTAACTTACAGACATGAGAGTGGTGTTGCTCTTCTTGTCGTGGCCGTTTTCATGACAAAGTCCAAGGCCACTATTCTGCAAGAAATCCATCCCAGGCTGACGCGTGTCCACCCATGTGTGTCCCCATATCCACACTCCAGGAGTACCCAATGTACCCAAAAATCCAGAGAAAGCGGCAAGAAAATTTTGATTGTACCTTTTGAATTTGGAGTATACAAAAAGGCTTGGTCCATTACCAGCCCAGTACAGTTCACCAAAAGTTACTCAAAAGCATTTTGCCAAACACGGTCAAAAACTTGTTACGATACAGGGCTCTTGCAGATCTCCCCTCCCTTCTCCCGTGTCACCCAATCAACAGGTACAAAAATACAATATCAAAAACAAAAAGACATTCTGCATGACCCATGAACATACAGCAGGTGTTTAACAACAATTTAGCAAATACCATATATGCCAAAATGGCTCTTACACTTCTCATCTAAGTCTTGGCAGGAAAGCAAGGGCAGTTACACAAGTGTATTTCTCAAAGTCCCAGTTCATTGTGCCACATGCAAGAACAATTTTGTAGTATCTTCCTCTTAGTTTTTTTCGTAAGAGTGTGCCATATCAGATTCAATGTGTGTAAATTAGGGGTTCTCCAACTTTTTCATGTTAGGGACCCCTAAATTGACCCCAATTTTATACGATTTTGTCCCAAGGAACCACATCTGACAGGATTTGTTCTTTTAGATGTTTTATTACAGATAGTGTAAAAAACTATGACCAAAATAGTCATATTCTGTCACTGTGTTTCTTATTGATGGAGTTAAAGTGAAAATAAATTATTCCCCTTTTTGCTGGGGACTCCATGGAGCCCCATTTTGAGAACCACTGGTGTAAATTACCCACGTAAACATGATGAATGCCTTCTGTGCATAATTGGCTGTGAATTGTAAATTAGCACAATTATCGCGCCAATAATTGGCTACCATATAAAGCTACGCGTCCTGCCCCGTGTGTTGGAGGAAGTGTTCATGGATGTAAATGACATCGAAGAGTAAAAAGAAGAACTTCAGTCCTGCTTTCAGAGAACCATAATGTAAAGTCTGTCATTTTAAACAGCGTCAGCAGTGGAATTAAGGGGTTAGGGTTGGATCGGTGTGTCTGTCTGTGGAGCTCTAACAAGTTTCACAGTTGCAGAAGCGCAGTCCGTGGTAATCTAAACTGCGACAACAACCATTCATCTGTCTCTGCCAATATATCAGCCCACTGTCACTCTCTTCCAAGGGCCTGACTTGCTAAGGCATCTATAAGATTACACTTCAAGCTGACCTTGGGATACCAGCAACAACTTGCTCCTGCTCCTACAACAGGTCTGGACCACTCCTAAATTGTGATCATGCCTAAGAGAAAATTCAAAATATTAGAAAATTGGTGATTGCGGCAAGTTCTTCTAAATTAGTTGCACAAGCCACTAGCTCAAAAACGTGGGGTATCAGAAGTTATTTTTGTTTTGTAGAATTTCAGGAAAAATATAAAGTGAGAAATTAATGTTGTGATTTATTTGTTATTGTTGCCCCAGTTTGACCTGGTGTGTTCAGATGGATGGTTGGTGGACATGTACCAGGCCACTCTAAACGTGGGCTTCCTGGTTGGAAGTATCGCTGTTGGCTACCTGGCCGACAGGTAAGTCTGTGACTGACTGGTTAGTTTTTGTTTTACTGTTGGCGTGATGAGAATCCAGCTTTACTCATATCCATTGAATTGTCCTGCAGGTTTAATTTTAACTGCATATATAGGATACAAAGCACATTACAATATTTTTACAAGTATAATTTGCAGTCCATTATTTTATTAAACAACCTAATGACTGATGTTGTCACTGTCTTGTTTGTTCTTATGTCCTCAGGTTTGGCAGGAAAATGAGCTTCCTGATGTCCAGCCTGTTTAATGTGATTGCAGGAATCCTGGTGGCCGTGGCTCCAAACTACATGTCTTTGCTGGTTTTCAGAACGCTCTACGGTTTTGGAGTGAAAGGAGGCTGGATGGCTGGATATGTGCTGAGTAAAAACAACATTTAACTTCACAGCTGGGAGTTTTACAATGTTAAAGAAACATTCCTATTCTTTGTTCTGTCTCTCGAACATTATTTAATATGTGTGAAATCTTTCTACTTCTTTTCTCTTTTAGTCACAGAGATTGTCGGGGTGGAGTTCAGACGCACAGTGGGAATCATTTATCAGATGTTCTTCAGTATTGGCATCCTCATCCTCCCTCTGCTCGCCTACTACATTACTGACTGGCGCTGGCTGCAGGTCGTCATCACCGTCCCCTACATCCTCTGCCTGTCTTACTACTGGTGAGAAACACTCGTTATGCTTTTGTTTTATGCTTCACATAAGAAGTGTATTCTTGAAATTGCACTGCAAGATTTTGAAAATTTAAGACAGAAAACACCCGACAACATCAGCATGTTATCCACCAGCTGTAACATTAAAATGCTGCTTACATGTTAAAGCATCAGTAATATTACTCCAATAAAATTAAATACAGTATATAATAATATAACTCTCTCAATGCACTTTTTCTTTAATACTTCAAGTGCAATTTGCTGTTAATACTTTTGCACTTTTACTAAAGGGAAATTTGGAATATAGGACTTTTAAAATATATGAGTGCTTCTTCCACCACTGTCGGTCAGCCAGAAGAAACAATGCTGCACTGTGTTTGGAAATGGATAAATAATTATTCTAGTTTGTTTCTTCAGCATTTTAGTATGTTATCACTTGACACTACCAACTGTTATGTCCCTCTCAAACTCTGTTCATAGATTGTGATCGCTCTGATCAATTACTAATTTAAGGATAATCCGTTGAATGGAAGGTAACATGTCTGTGATTTAGTACTTTATTTTACAGTCCCCATTTGGCATTCATAATAGGTACATAGACACTTTTTTGTTGCACACCATAAGGTAGCAGATGGACGTTAAGTGTTTATTAATGTGTTTGTCAAAATGTATACCTTCTCTGCAGAAACAGCTAATGAATGATAACACAGTATAGTGCAGCTGTAATCTAAATATGATTACATATAAACAAATGCCTACAGTGTGTTATAAAACACAGAATAACGGCTTATAAAAATCCTTCACAGGTTTGTTTGAAACTGTTATAAACATGTTTAAACTCATTAAGTTTACATTAAGTTTACATGAGCTTCAGAATTTTCTTTCATTTGACAAATTAAGCATTAACTAGATCTCTTCAGAAGCTTTCAGCTGCATCTTGAGGCTGGAGTGGATGGAGTTCATATAAAAAAATTATATATTCTATATGAATACAAATGTGTTCCTGTCAGTCATTCATTGTCTGTTTATACACCACTTACAGAGTTATAGTTAAAAAAATCCTCCTCATACTGGCTTACAGCTACATTATGGTGTGTAAACCATTCATTTATTGTTTATATGCTACTTAAAAATCTTCAAAAGGGGGGGGGCTCTGCAGTCTGGTGGTGCAGTAGCAACTTCTATATCTCTTCCCAGAAGGCAGCAGGGTGAACAGGCTGTGGCTGGGTGTGTACTGTCCTTTAGTATCCTTTGGGCTCTGTGTAGGCACCTCACCTCACCAACATCACTGATGCTCAGGAGATGGGTACCAATGAACTTCTCAGCAGTTTTAATCACCCGCTGCAGAGCCCTCCGGTCCTGGGCCGTGCACATCCCATGCCAGTTTGTGATGTTTCCAGTCAGGATGCTTTCTGTAAAAGCTGACAAGAACTGGGCACGGGAATTTGGCCTTTTGTCCATACTGTCCATACTGTATCTGACACCAGAAATACTGAAATATGAACTATTATGATCCCGCATGTTGTGTGATGTGGCTTCGCTTTATTAGTGCAGCTTTAACACTGCTTTTTGATCAAAGACTACAAAAGTATGATGATTTAGATTTTTTTTTCTTAATTTCTGTCTAATTGCACCTTAAAAATATGTTAAAACCTTGTTGTGTATATGAAGAAGTGTTTGCATTAGTGACTAAAATCAACACACTCCAGAATTTTTCACCACAAGGAACAATTAATTACAAGATCTCTTTTTAAATTATTGATAAACTCACATTGTTTTTATCCACCTTGAAAACAAGAAAACAAGAACGCTTTGTATTTGCAGGTTTATCCCAGAGTCTCCAAGATGGCTTCTTTCTCAGAACAAAAGGTCCAAAGCTGTGGAGATCACTGAGGCCATGGCCAAAGAGAACAAGAAGACTCTGTCAAAGAATATCGAGGTAGCTGCTGTTTTAGCAAAGACAAAACTCACGTTGACACCACATCAGACTGTATCCAGTCAGTGCCTTAACTCTGCTTCATGTAGATATACGACACTTTACCCGTCAGCTGATTACATTCAATTAATCAGGTGTCAGTTGTTGCTTTTTTATGTTGTTTTCATGCTTCATGTCGCAGAAGATGCTGCTTATATATACAGTGTTCTAGTTTTTAGCTTTTAAGCTTTTCAAAATAATATAAATGAATTACTGTTTACCTATGTAATTACATTTCTTGCAAGATCATCAAGCTACTGTAGGAGTTGAAGCAGTTCTTTGTAAATTTTTATGCCTTATATCTCAGTAATAGCAATTTAAATTTAAATATACTGCAGAATCAAAGCTTTTTAAGTATTTGAAATGTATTTTTAAAAAGAAGCTAAAATAAGAGTGCATATATGGAAATGTAAAAGTGTGTGTTTGATCCTGCAGACTCTGGCAGATGATAACGCAGACTCCAACACTGCCTCTTTCATGGACCTGATCAGAACTCCAAAAATGAGAAAACACACTTTCATTCTCAGCTTCAACTGGTGAGTTAGTGGCGTTTTGTAGTTAGAAGTAATCATTTATATGTTACATAAGTTGTTTTTTGTTTTTTCAAACTTGAGTTATTGTAATATATAACTGAAACTACAGCAGTGGAAATTAAATCACCACCTGAAGCTCACTTTTTAGGGTGATTCCGTGTCAAATCTTTTCTTTACATTGTAGATTTAGTTGTCATTTTCGCCCCCTAAAGAAATGTCTTATATGTTTGAAGATAATGAACCCTGAAAATGGCTTTCTGTCTTACTCCTAGAGCCTTGAAATTTGGTAGGGGCACAGACAACACATGTACAACACATCCAAATGATTGAAAGGTACACAGGCAGATGTCACATTTTTCATTACTGGCACTTGAAAATGGTAGAAAAGTGCTTCCTACGGCATTTTGTTGGCAATTAGTAAAAAGCTGTTGATAACTGTTTTAGATTAGGTTCACTTTTAAGTTTCTTAACACAATATTAAATCCTAAATCAAACAAACTGGAATGGAAATAACATAAGAACCCTCTTCATTTAGGAATTTTAACTCTTTTCATTTAATGATCCATCTTTGGAGCATACACACCATTCTGCCTCGGTCTCTTCCAGGTTCACCAGTGCTGTGGTCTACCAGGGTTTGATCATGAGGCTGGGTATTCTTGGAGGAAATATCTACGTTGACTTCCTCATCTCTGGCTTGGTGGAGTTCCCTGCTGCCTTACTCATAATCTTCACCATTGAGCGCATCGGCAGACGCATTCCGTTTGCCTGCGCCAACATCGTAGCTGGAGCCTCCTGCTTCATCACTGCCTTCATTCCTGACAGTAAGTCCTAAGCGACAGGTGGAGATGGGGAACATTCAGATGTCATTAGATCATAATTTCCTGGCTCTCTAAAATTCATTCCTCTCTGTCCTTTAAGGCATGTTCTGGTTTAAGACGGTGGTGGCCTGCCTCGGTCGGCTGGGTATCACCATGACCTTTGAGATGGTGGTGTTTGTTAACACTGAGCTCTACCCAACGTTTGTCAGGTGAAATGTACAAACTGTACACACTCTTAGTTGTTTGTTTAGGAAGATGCGCTTGTGATTTATAAATTTGTCATTGAGCTCTTGTTTAAACAAAAGTTGAAAAACACTTACTGTGAGCTGCTTTGGACTAAAGTGCCAAATAAATATCTAAAAAAGCCTATTTTTCACTACCACACCCAGCTCACTGATAAATGTGGTAAATTGCTGCTCAGATTCCTGCAGACTGACTCATTTACATGGTGGCTATTTGCTGCTCAACAGCCTTAATTTTAAGCCTCAGTTAGTTGTACTGAGCCTCTGCACACCCTGTGAATTTCCCACAGACCATCACTCTGATGAACAGTTAAATCATATAGTGTCAGTAACACTGTAAAAGTTTAAACATCCAATTACCCTCAAATGATAAACTATATATTTACAGTTTAAAAAACACATTGTCAAATATAAATCCTGCACTGTATGTGAAAAAGAAGAAGATGAAGAAGATATACTTTATTTAATCCCGCGACGGCAAAGTCAATGTTTTCACTCTGTTATTATGTTAGTATTTACACACAGGTCCGAAAGACACACACACACGCACATGCACAAACAGGACCCATAGCAACACACGGAGAGATGTCAGAGTTAGGGGGCCCCGAGCAATTGGGGGTTCAGGGGCTTGCTCAAGGCTTCCTTCCGCAGTGCCCAGGAGGTGAACTGGCACCTACCAGGCTACCAGTCCACACTCTGCAACTCTGGTCTGAGCTGGATTTGGACCGGCGACCCTACGGTTCCCAGCCTAATCCTTACAGACTGAGCTACTGCCGCGCCATAAATACATGTATTTACTGTTCGGAACCACCCACTTGTGTACATTCAATATTTACTTATTTCCACTATTTGTATTGTTTACAATTTACACACATTGGTCATTGTTGCTTTTTATATATATTTATATACGTCCATTTAATTTTTCCCTATCTTTGTTTAACTTTATTGTCTACAGAAGCCCTAAGCGGGACTCATTTACTCATTTGGCAGATGCTTTTATCCAAAGCGACTTACATTTGAGGAACAACATACAAGCATCAACAGAGCATCAAATACAGATCTACAACTGACAATACATACTAGTAAGAGCAGCAATAAGTACTAGTAAGAGCTCATAGTACATATCACATCAATGGGGTAAATACCTAGGGAAAGAAGTAAGAGTTAACAAAAAGCGCAATCAATCAATACAGATCATTGTAGGGGATAGAAGAAGAAGAGCACAGGACGTGCATGTTAGAGGTTAGGAGTTAGAGGTGTTATAAAACATTTGACTCATAGTCAAAAGGTGGATTCCCCTGAATCTTCTCATAACTGCTTTGTTGAAGTGGATAATAAAAAACACACAAAAGAAGTAAAGCGGGAATTGAACACACAGTCTTTTGATTTTGTGTCCTAGGCTCTACCAACCGACCTAACCAGAATTTTTTTTTTATTATCCTAAAGAAACACACCATGCGACCCCTGTATTCAGTAATTGTTTATCTCGAGATCATGAGAAAATTGTTCCATTATCACGGGAAAACGGAGGAAAAGAATATTTGAATGGATGGCCGCCTAGGGCTTCCGTAGGTGTCCTTGCTTTTAGCTCTTTCTCTATGTATACTGGAACGGTGTGTAACGTTGAGAGGAATGACAAAACCGGAAAATTCTTCGTGTGTGTGCAGTTGGCCAAAAAGGTTGATTCTGATTCTGAAAAATGCTAGCATAGTAAAAATACACTACCCTACAAAATGTTAGCATGTAGGCCTACATTTCATCAGTTATCATGTTATCATGCTGAGACTGAGTGTGACTTTTAGCTTGTTAACAAAACAATAACAATAAAAAATGCATCTCCACTGTCACAAGAGTCCATATTTAGAAAAGTAAATAAATTGGATGTGCATATTATTATTATTATTATTGAAATAAAGTTTTTCTTCTGTCTAGGAACCTGGGAGTGTCAGTTTGTTCCACTCTGTGTGATGTTGGAGGCATCATTGCTCCCTTCCTGCTCTACAGACTGGCTGCCATCTGGCTGGAGCTGCCCCTCATCATTTTTGGTTGGTTGTATTTAATTATGGAGTGACAACATTTGTTGCAGTCTGTCTGAAAGTATTAGAAAATGTAGTTATTACTGTGTTAGGGGTGAAAAATTACCCACAAACGCACTCCAGATAGGAATTAAAATCACTGACCAGCACAGGTAACATTACAATCACCTCACCTCCCCTAGAGAAATAAATTCAATCCGAATAGGGGTTTCCTTCTGCTTTTCATCATTTTACATACTACTGGAGAACCAGTTTTTATACAGGCCCAGTAGATTGGAAGTGAGTGGAATGGTGATGGAAAAGATAATTCACATTTCAGTGCCAGATGTGATTAAACTGCATCACCTGTTAAAAAGTGAATGTATTATTTATGTTAAGAATATGCTGTGCTGTGCAGGGTGTCTGGCTTTCCTGGCTGGTGGTTTGGTGCTGCTGCTTCCTGAGACCAGAGGTGTGCCGCTGCCCGACACTATCGATGACATCGAGTTCCCAGAAAGGTGAGTATCCACCGCTGAAAAAAGGAATAATTAAGTTATTTTATTTGACACCATTTTGGCACAAACCAAGGTATGTTTGTGGTTTTGTGTCTATGTATTGGATGTATATGTAGATGTGTGTGTATACATATTATGAATGCACTTCTCTTATATTATGTTGAAGATGCTGTCATATGTTTCTCAATGAGATATATTATTTTAGGGCTGCGACTAAGTATTATTTTTATTCTCCATTGATCTGTTTTCTTGATTAATCGATTCATCATTTTGTCTACAAAATGTCAGAAAATTTTGAAAAATGCTTGTTCTAACAGTCTGAGCTGATGTCTTGTTGTTTTGTTTGACCGACATCCAAAACCCAAACTTATTCAGTTTACTATCATGTGCGACAAAGAAAAGAAGCATATTCTCACATTTGGGAAGCTGGAACCTGTAGATGTTATAAATTCTAACTTAAATAATGACTAAAACAATGAATCCATTATTGAAATAGTTGCCAATAATGCTGTTGATCGACAAATGGACTAATTGTTGCAGCAGCTCTACATACTTAACTTACATCATGTCATTTTGCGTGTGTGTTCAGAGTGAAGGAGAAAGCTGCACAGAAGAACCAACAACTGGCCGACTTGCTGCTCAACAACGACGTATCGACCAACAAAGATCCAGCGACTGATTAATCTCCTTCTGTGACCAAAGTATTTATTTATAATGTTTAACAGTGTTTCTTGTGGACACAGTCGCCTGCAAAAGTATTGGAACGGTAAGGCAATGTCCTTTGTTTTTGTTGTTCACACAGACATTTGGGTTTAAGATCAAAAGATGAATATGAGACAAGAGTTCAGAATTTCAGCTGTTATTTCCTGGTATTCACATCTAGATGTGTTAAACAACTATGGACATATCACCGTTTGTTTGAACCCACCCATTTTTCAAGTGAGCAAAACTATTGGAACATGTGACTGACAGATGTTTCTTGTTGCCCAGGTGTTTTTTAGGTTGATTGTCCAAACATTAAATAGCTCTGCTTGACTAGTCTAAGTTTTCATCTTTGGTTCAAACCTATAAAGACTGCATTTCCTGTTAAAGAGGATAAACCAACATGGAGACCAGAGAGCTGTCTGTGGGAGAAAAGTGAGCCATTGTCAAGCTGAGAAAAGAAGGAAAATCGACTAGAGCCACAGTTTGAAGATGACTCAGAGAGCAGAAATATAGAGGCCACACCACAAGATGCAAACCACTCATCAGCAGGAAGAATTGGGAAGGCCAGATTGAAATTTGCAAAGAAGTACAGAGATGAGCTTCAAAAGACTGATGAGACCAAGATTAATCTCTACCAAAGTGATGATAAGGCCAAATTGTGGAGAAAGAAAGGAACTGCTTATGATCCCAAGCATACAAGCTCTTCTGTGAAGCATGGTGGAGGTGATGTCATGGCCTGGGCGTGCATGGCTGCTTTTGTCTGCCAGTTTACAGAGAAATGCATTGAAACTAATGGGGAGGAAGTTTATCATGCAGCAGTACAATGACCCAAAGCACACTGCCAACAAAACAAAGGACTTCATCAGGGGGAAAAAGTGGAAGGTGTTAGATTGACCAAGTCAATCACCTGACCTTAACCCAATAGAGCTGCATTTCGCTTCCTTAAGAGGAGACTGAAGGGAGAAACACCCTGAAACAAACAAGAACTGAAAGAAGCTGCAGTAAAAGCCTAGAATAGCATCACAAATGAAGAATGCAACAGTTTGGTGATGTCGATGGGTCGCAGGCTTGAGGCAGTTATTGCAAGCAAGGGTTATGCCACCAAATATTAAATGTTATTTACTTTAAGATTATTTGTTCCTTTACTTTTGCTCACATAAGAATGCTGTGGTCTGATACAAACGGTGAGTTGTTTAACACATCTAGATGTGAACACCAGGAAAATAACAGCTGAACTCTTGTCTCATACTCATCTTTTGATCTTAAACCCAAATGTCTTCAGTGAACAACAAAAACAAAGGAATTTGCCTTACCGTTCCAATACTTTTGGAGGCGACTGTATATCAGGTACCTACTTTTGTTTTTTGACTGTGTAGTCTGCTATACAAAAGATTTCTATATATGTCTGAGACCTTTATCACCGACAGAGAATTTAGTGAGCGTCTGTGATGATTGATGTTGAATGACTTATTGAAATTTTTGTATTTTTAAGAGATTGGTTCGTGAACTCATGTGCCATCAAGTTATTATATTGTCAGAATTATTACAGAGCTACATTATTAAAGAGGTTTCTTGTAACACAACTTGGGCTCCAAGTGATGATTTAAAGTTGTAACCTTCAAGATTTTAGTAGTTGGGTGATTTGCTGAGAGGAAAGAAGGGAAAAAAAACAATGTTCTGATACACAAACTTGTAATTATTTTCTAGACTTCTCAATTTTTTTTGTGATAGATTGAATAAGTTTACCTCTTTGGGCCTCAAATTGTCTTTTAAATGAAACCATGTCAACTCATAGACATCTGAAATGTCATAAAGGGCCCCACTGTCTCCACTGTCACTGTCACAAGCCCAAAACTTTGGGATCCACTGGTTTTATCTTTAACAATGTATTATATTTTTTATATTTTTTAATTTGAACAGTAACTAGTAACTAAAGTAGCCAAGTAAATGTAATGAGTAAAAAATACAATCTGAAATGTATTGGAGTGTAAAGTAGCATAAAAAGGAAATACTAAAGTAAAAGTAAAATGCCAAAATTGTACTTTCCACCACTGGATAATATAGACAACAAAAAAATCATTAAAAATTCTGGGATTACTGAGCTGTGGAGTGACCACAGTGTGAGTGTAAGTTACTTCACAGTCCTCTGCAATGGTTTAAAGTCACCCCTTTATATTTACGCATATTTATTATTTGCTCTTGTGTGATTACAGCATCTGTGATTCTTAAGTTTTTGTATGTAGGAAAATTAGATAATCCTGGAGCACTACTGTCCTTCCTCTGCTCGCCTACTTCATCACTGACTGGCGGTGGCTGCGGGTCGTCATCACTGCACCCTACGAAAATTAGATAATCCTGGAGCACTACTGTTTACTGCTGTGTCTTTTTTTTATTCTGCCACTAGAAGTCACTCCATGCAGAATTTTTCAAATGCTACGCACATGAGCTTCAAGAGTGTGCAGTTCACTGAACGCCATGCCAATGCTGCATTGAACACCATTGCCTTTATAAAAAAAAAACAGACAACCATCTGTTGCCTGTGATACAGTTGGTACAGCTTGAAGTGTGCTACCAGCGTTTCACAACACAAATGTATGCACAATCACTAACGAGAATTCGTTTTGCCCAGTTCAGGTTCATTCGCTGATAACGTGTAACAGTAACATGTTTTCACCTTCAATGCAGCTTTTTTTTACAAAAATTTGAAGTGTTTTTTGACTGAACACCAAGCACTTGGATCGCAGTAGTGATGACGACCTTTGATGACCTCCTGGAGGAGGCTGGCACTTTCGGACGCTGTCAGAGGCGTGTCTTTGCCCTGCTCTGTCTG